>NW_022602805.1:0-35134 GCF_008692095.1 Etheostoma spectabile | reverse complement strand
TTTTGTGATGTTTTAACCTTGTTTCTGTCATTTCAACAGTTTTACACTGGTTTCTTAACTAAAGCTGATAAAGCACATCTCCATGCTGGAAACGTGCTTTCGGCCTTTCTGATCTTTTTGTGATGTCTTAACCTTGTTTTTGTCATTTCAACAGTTTTACACTGGTTTCTAACAGAAGCTGTTAAACACACATCTCCATGCTGGAAACGTGCTTTTCGGCCTTTCTGATCTTTTTGTGATGTTTAACCTTGTTTCTGTCATTTCAACAGTTTACACTGGCCTTAATAGAAGCTGTTTAAACACACATGTCCATGCTGGAAACGTGCTTTTGGCCTCTTCTGATCTTTTGTGATGTTTTAACCTTGTTTCTGTCATCTAACAGTTTTACATGGTTCTTAATAAAGCTGTTAAAACCATCTCCATGCTGGAAACGTGCTTTTCGGCTCTTCTGATCTTTTTGTGAGTTTTAACCTGGTTTCTGTCATTTCAACAGTTTTACACTGGTTTCTTAACAGAAGCTGTTAAACACACATCTCCATGCTGGAAACGTGCTTTTCGGCCTCTTCTGATCTTTTGTGATGTTTTAACCTGTTTCTGTCATTTCAACAGTTTTACACTGGTTTCTTAATAAAAGCTGTTAAACACACATCTCCATGCTGGAAACGTGCTTTTCGGCCTCTTCTGATCTTTTTGTGATGTTTTAACCTTGTTTCTGTCATTTCAACAGTTTTACACTGGTTTCTTAACAAAGCTGTTAAACACACATCTCCATGCTGGAAACGTGCTTTTCGGCCTCTTCTGATCTTTTTGTGATGTTTTTCTGTTTCTGTCATTTCAACAGTTTTACATTGGTTTCTTAACTAAAGCAGACAACTTACATCTCCATGCTGGAAACGTGCTTTTCGGCTCTTCTGATCTTTTTGTGATGTTTTAACCTTGTTTCTGTCATTTCACAGTTTTACATTGGTTTCTTAACTAAAGCAGACAAAACACATCTCCATGCTGGAAACGTGTTTTCGTTCTATCTGATCTTTTTGTGATGTTTTAACCTTGTTTCTGTCATTTCAACAGTTTTACACTGGTTTCTTAACTAAAGCAACAAAACACATCTCCATGCTGGAAACGTGCTTTTCGGCCTCTTCTGATCTTTTTGTGATGTTTTAACCTTTTTTCTGTCATTTCAACAGTTTTACACTGGTTTCTTAACAGAAGCTGTTAAACACACATCTCCATGCTGGAACGTGCTTTTCGGCCTCTTCTGATCTTTTTGTGATGTTTTAACCTTGTTTCTGTCATTTCAACAGTTTTACATTGGTTTCTCAACTAAAGCAGACAAAAGCACATCTCCATGCTGGAAACGTGCTTTTCGGCCTCTTCTGATCTTTTTGTGATGTCTTAACCTTTTTCTGTCATTTCAACAGTTTACAGTAGTTCCTTAACAGAAGCTGATAAACACACAAGTCCATGCTGGAAACGTGCGTTTCGGTTCTTCTGATCTTTTTGTGATGTTTTAACCTTGTTTCTGTCATTTCAACAGTTTTACACTGGTTCTTAATAAAAGCTGTTAAAACACATCTCCATGCTGGAAACGTGCTTTTTGGTCTCTTCTGATCTTTTTGTGATGTTTTAACCTTTTCTGTCATTTCAACAGTTTTACACTGGTTTCTTAATGAAAGCTGTTAAACACACATCTCCATGCTGGAAACGTGCTTTTCGGCTTCTTGTGATGTTTTTGTGATGTTTTAACCTTTTTCTGTCATTTCAACAGGTTTACAGTAGTTCCTTAACAGAAGCTGATAAACACACATGTCCATGCTGGAAACTTGTTTTCGGCCTCTTCTGATCTTTTTGTGGTGTTTTAACCTTGTTTCTGTCATTTCAACAGTTTTACATTGGTTTCTTAACTAAAGCAGACAAACGCACATCTCCATGCTGGAAACGTGCTTTTCGGCCTCTTCTGAGCTTTTTGTGATGTTTTAACCTTGTTTCTGTCATTTCAACAGTTTTACACTGGTTTCTTAATGAAAGCTGTTAAACTTACATCTCCATGCTGGAAACGTGCTTTTCGGCTTCTTGTGATGTTTTTGTGATGTTTTAACCTTTTTCTGTCATTTCAACAGGTTTACAGTAGTTCCTTAAAAGAAGCTGATAAACACACAAGTCCATGCTGGAAACGTGCGTTTCGGTTTTTCTGATCTTTTTGTGATGTTTTAACCTTGTTTCTGTCATTTCAACAGTTTTACACTGGTTTCTTAATAAAAGCTGTTAAACACACATCTCCATGCTGGAAACGTGATTTTGGCCTCTTCTGATCTTTTTGTGATTTTTAACCTTGTTTCTGTCATTTCAACAGGTTTACAGTAGTTTCTTAATGAAAGCTGTAAACACACATCTCCATGCTGGAAACGTGCTTTTCGGCTTCTTGTGATGTTTTTGTGATGTTTTAACCTTTTTCTGTCATTTCAACAGGTTTACAGTAGTTCTTAACAGAAGCTGATAAACACACATGTCCATGCTGGAAACGTGCTTTTCGGCCTCTTCTGATCTTTATGTGATGTTTTAACCTTGTTTCTGTATTTCAACAGTTTACACTGGTTTCTTGATAAAAGCTGTTAAACACACATGTCCATGCTGGAAACGTGCTTTTCGGCCTCTTCTGATCTTTTTGTGATGTTTTAACCTTGTTTCTGTCATTTCACAGTTTTACATTGGTTTCTTAACTAAAGCACAAACACACATCTCCATGCTGGAAACGTGTTTTTCGTTCTCTTCTGATCTTTTTGTGATGTTTTAACCTTGTTTCTGTCATTTCAACAGTTTTACACTGGTTTCTTAATAAAGCTGTAAACACACATCTCCATGCTGGAAACGTGCTTTTCGGCCTCTTCTGATCTTTTTGTGATGTTTTAACCTTGTTTCTGTCATTTCAACAGTTTTACACTGGTTTCTTAATAAAAGCTGTAAACACACATCTCCATGCTGGAAACGTGCTTTTCGGCCTCTTCTGATCTTTTTGTGATTTTTAACCTTGTTTCTGTCATTTCAACAGTTTTACAGTGGTTCTTAACAGAAGCTGTAAACACACATCTCCATGCTGGAAACGTGCTTTTCGGCCTCTTCTGATCTTTTTGTGATGTTTTAACCTTGTTTCTGTCATTTCAACAGTTTTACACTGGTTTCTTAATAAAAGCTGTTAAACACACATGTCCATGCTGGAAACGTGCTTTTCGGCCTCTTCTGATCTTTTTGTGATGTTTTAACCTTGTTTCTGTCATTTCAACAGTTTTACATTGGTTTCTTAACTAAGCAGACAAACGCACATCTCCATGCTGGAAACGTGTTTTCGTTCTCTTCTGATCTTTTTGTGATGTTTTAACCTTGTTTCTGTCATTTCAACAGTTTTACACTGGTTTCTTAATAAAAGCTGTTAAACACATCTCCATGCTGGAAACGTGCTTTTCGGCCTCTTCTGATCTTGTTGTGATGTTTTAACCTTGTTTCTGTCATTTCAACAGTTTTACACTGGTTTCTTACTAAAGCAGACAAACACACATCTCCATGCTGGAAACGTGCTTTTCGGCCTCTTCTGATCTTTTTGTGATTTTTTAACCTTGTTTCTGTCATTTCAACAGTTTTACACTGGTTTCTTAATGAAAGCTGTTAAACACACATCTCCATGCTGGAAACGTGCTTTTCGGCCTCTTCTGATCTTTTTGTGATGTTTAACCTTGTTTCTGTCATTTCAACAGGTTTACAGTAGTTCTTAACAGAAGCTGATAACACACATCTCCATGCTGGAAACGTGCTTTTTGGCCTCTTCTGATCTTTTGTGATGTTTTAACCTTGTTTCTGTCATTTCAACAGTTTTACATTGGTTTCTTAACTAAAGCAGACAAACGCACATCTCCATGCTGGAAACGTGCTTTTCGGCCTCTTCTGATCTTTTTGTGATGTTTTAACCTTTTTCTGTCATTTCAACAGTTTTACACTGGTTTCTTAACAGAAGCTGTTAAACACACATCTCCATGCTGGAAACGTGCTTTTCGGCCTCTTCTGATCTTTTTGTGATGTTTTAACCTTGTTTCTGTCATTTCAACAGTTTTACACTGGTTTCTTAATAAAAGCTGTAAACACACATCTCCATGCTGGAAACGTGCTTTTCGGCCTCTTCTGATCTTTTGTGATGTTTTAACCTTGTTTCTGTCATTTCACAGTTTTACATTGGTTTCTTAACTAAAGCAGACAAACGCACATCTCCATGCTGGAAACGTGCTTTTCGGCCTCTTCTGATCTTTTTGTGATGTTTTAACCTTGTTTCTGTCATTTCAACAGTTTTACACTGGTTTCTTAATGAAAGCTGTTAAACACACATCTCCATGCTGGAAACGTGCTTTTCGGCTTCTTCTGATCTTTTTGTGATGTTTTAACCTTTTCTGTCATTTCAACAGGTTTTACAGTAGTTCCTTAACAGAAGCTGATAAACACACAAGTCCATGCTGGAAACGTGCTTTTCGGTTCTTCTGATCTTTTTGTGATGTTTTAACCTTGTTTCTGTCATTTCAACAGTTTTACACTGGTTTCTTAACAGAAGCTGATAAACACACATCTCCATGCTGGAAACGTGCTTTTCGGCCTCTTCTGATCTTTTGTGATGTTTTAACCTTGTTTCTGTCATTTCAACAGTTTTACACTGGTTTCTTAATAAAAGCTGTTAAACACACATGTCCATGCTGGAAACGTGCTTTTCGGCCTCTTCTGATCTTTTTGTGATGTTTTAACCTTGTTTCTGTCATTTCACAGTTTTACATTGGTTTCTTAACTAAAGCAGACAAACACACATCTCCATGCTGGAAACGTGTTTTCGGCCTCTTCTGATCTTTTTGTGATGTTTTAACCTTGTTTCTGTCATTTCAACAGTTTTACACTGGTTTCTTAATGAAAGCTGTTAAACACACATCTCCATGCTGGAAACGTGCTTTTCGGCCTCTTGTGATCTTTTTGTGATGTTTTAACCTTTTCTGTCATTTCAACAGGTTTACAGTAGTTCCTTAACACAAGCTGATAAACACACAAGTCCATGCTGGAAACGTGCTTTTCGGTTCTTCTGATCTTTTTGTGATGTTTTAACCTTGTTTCTGTCATTTCAACAGTTTTACACTGGTTTCTTAATAAAAGCTGTTAAACACACATCTCCATGCTGGAAACGTGCTTTTTGCTCTTCTGATCTTTTTGTGATGTTTTAACCTTGTTTCTGTCATTTCAACAGTTTTACACTGGTTTCTTAATGAAAGCTGTTAAACACACATCTCCATGCTGGAAACGTGCTTTTCGGCTTCTTCTGATCTTTTTGTGATGTTTTAACCTTTTTCTGTCATTTCAACAGGTTTACAGTAGTTCTTAACAGAAGCTGATAAACACACAAGTCCATGCTGGAAACGTGCGTTTCGGTTCTTCTGATCTTTTTGTGATGTTTTAACCTTGTTTCTGTCATTTCAACAGTTTTACACTGGTTTCTTAATAAAGCTGTTAAACACACATCTCCATGCTGGAAACGTGCTTTTTGGTCTCTTCTGATCTTTTTGTGATGTTTTAACCTTTTTCTGTCATTTCAACAGTTTTACACTGGTTTCTTAATAAAGCTGTTAAACACACATCTCCATGCTGGAAACGTGATTTTTGGCCTCTTCTGATCTTTTTGTGATTTTTTAACCTTGTTTCTGTCATTTCAACAGGTTTACAGTAGTTCCTTAACAGAAGCTGATAAACACACATGTCCATGCTGGAAACGTGCT
Organism: Etheostoma spectabile; assembly: GCF_008692095.1. NCBI lineage: Eukaryota > Metazoa > Chordata > Actinopteri > Perciformes > Percidae > Etheostoma > Etheostoma spectabile. The sequence continues at coordinate 29,342 of NW_022602805.1, read as the reverse complement.
TTTCGGCCTCTTCTGATCTTTTTGTGATGTTTTAACCTTGTTTCTGTCATTTCAACAGTTTTACACTGGTTTCTTAATAAAAGCTGTTAAACACACATCTCCATGCTGGAAACGTGCTTTTCGGCCTCTTCTGATCTTTTTGTGATGTTTTAACCTTGTTTCTGTCATTTCAACAGTTTTACATTGGTTTCTTAACTAAAGCAGACAAACGCACATCTCCATGCTGGAAACGTGCTTTTCGGCCTCTTCTGATCTTTTTGTGATTTTTTAACCTTGTTTCTGTCATTTCAACAGTTTTACACTGGTTTCTTAATAAAGCTGTTAAACACATCTCCATGCTGGAAACGTGCTTTTCGGCCTCTTCTGATCTTTTTGTGATGTTTTAACCTTGTTTCTGTCATTTCAACAGTTTTACACTGGTTTCTTAATGAAAGCTGTTAAACACACATCTCCATGCTGGAAACGTGCTTTTCGGCTTCTTGTGATGTTTTTGTGATGTTTTAACCTTTTTCTGTCATTTCAACAGGTTTACAGTAGTTCCTTAACAGAAGCTGATAAACACACAAGTCCATGCTGGAAACGTGCGTTTCGGTTCTTCTGATCTTTTTGTGATGTTTTAACCTTGTTTCTGTCATTTCACAGTTTTACATTGGTTTCTTAACTAAAGCAGACAAACTTACATCTCCATGCTGGAAACGTGCTTTTCGGCCTCTTCTGATCTTTTTGTGATGTTTTAACCTTGTTTCTGTCATTTCAACAGTTTTACATTGGTTTCTTAACTAAAGCAGACAAACACACATCTCCATGCTGGAAACGTGTTTTTCGGCTCTTCTGATCTTTTTGTGATGTTTTAACCTTGTTTCTGTCATTTCAACAGTTTTACACTGGTTTCTTAATGAAAGCTGTTAAACACACATCTCCATGCTGGAAACGTGCTTTTCGGCTCTTCTTGTGATCTTTTTGTGATGTTTTAACCTTTTTCTGTCATTTCAACAGTTTACAGTAGTTCCTTAACAGAAGCTGATAAACACACAAGTCCATGCTGGAAACGTGCTTTTCGGCCTCTTCTGATCTTTTTGTGATGTTTTAACCTTGTTTCTGTCATTTCAACAGTTTTACACTGGTTTCTTAATGAAAGCTGTTAAAACACATCTCCATGCTGGAAACGTGCTTTTCGGCCTCTTCTGATCTTTTTGTGATGTTTTAACCTTGTTTCTGTCATTTCAACAGTTTTACACTGGTTTCTTAATGAAAGCTGTTAAACACACATCTCCATGCTGGAAACGTGCTTTTCGGCTTCTTGTGATGTTTTTGTGATGTTTTAACCTTTTTCTGTCATTTCAACAGGTTTACAGTAGTTCCTTAACAGAAGCTGATAAACACACAAGTCCATGCTGGAAACGTGCGTTTCGGTTCTTCTGATCTTTTTGTGATGTTTTAACCTTGTTTCTGTCATTTCACAGTTTTACATTGGTTTCTTAACTAAAGCAGACAAACTTACATCTCCATGCTGGAAACGTGCTTTTCGGCCTCTTCTGATCTTTTTGTGATGTTTTAACCTTGTTTCTGTCATTTCACAGTTTTACATTGGTTTCTTAACTAAAGCAGACAAACGCACATCTCCATGCTGGAAACGTGTTTTTCGTTCTCTTCTGATCTTTTTGTGATGTTTTAACCTTGTTTCTGTCATTTCAACAGTTTTACACTGGTTTCTTAATGAAAGCTGTTAAACACACATCTCCATGCTGGAAACGTGCTTTTCGGCTTCTTGTGATGTTTTTGTGATGTTTTAACCTTTTTCTGTCATTTCAACAGGTTTACAGTAGTTCCTTAACAGAAGCTGATAAACACACAAGTCCATGCTGGAAACGTGCGTTTCGGTTCTTCTGATCTTTTTGTGATGTTTTAACCTTGTTTCTGTCATCTCAACAGTTTTACACTGGTTTCTTAATAAAAGCTGTTAAACACACATCTCCATGCTGGAAACGTGCTTTTTGGTCTCTTCTGATCTTTTTGTGATGTTTTAACCTTGTTTCTGTCATTTCAACAGTTTTACATTGGTTTCTCAACTAAAGCAGACAAAAGCACATCTCCATGCTGGAAACGTGCTTTTCGGCCTCTTCTGATCTTTTTGTGATGTCTTAACCTTTTTTTTGTCATTTCAACAGTTTTACACTGGTTTCTTAACAGAAGCTGTTAAACACACATCTCCATGCTGGAAACGTGCTTTTCGGCCTCTTCTGATCTTTTTGTGATGTTTTAACCTTGTTTCTGTCATTTCAACAGGTTTACACTAGTTCCTTAACAGAAGCTGTTAAACACACATGTCCATGCTGGAAACGTGCTTTTTGGCCTCTTCTGATCTTTTTGTGATGTTTTAACCTTGTTTCTGTCATCTCAACAGTTTTACACTGGTTTCTTAATAAAAGCTGTTAAACACACATCTCCATGCTGGAAACGTGCTTTTTGGTCTCTTCTGATCTTTTTGTGATGTTTTAACCTTGTTTCTGTCATTTCAACAGTTTTACATTGGTTTCTCAACTAAAGCAGACAAAAGCACATCTCCATGCTGGAAACGTGCTTTTCGGCCTCTTCTGATCTTTTTGTGATGTCTTAACCTTTTTTTTGTCATTTCAACAGTTTTACACTGGTTTCTTAACAGAAGCTGTTAAACACACATCTCCATGCTGGAAACGTGCTTTTCGGCCTCTTCTGATCTTTTTGTGATGTTTTAACCTTGTTTCTGTCATTTCAACAGGTTTACACTAGTTCCTTAACAGAAGCTGTTAAACACACATGTCCATGCTGGAAACGTGCTTTTTGGCCTCTTCTGATCTTTTTGTGATGTTTTAACCTTGTTTCTGTCATTTCAACAGTTTTACACTGGTTTCTTAATAAAAGCTGTTAAACACACATCTCCATGCTGGAAACGTGCTTTTCGGCCTCTTCTGATCTTTTTGTGATGTTTTAACCTTGTTTCTGTCATTTCAACAGTTTTACACTGGTTTCTTAACAGAAGCTGTTAAACACACATCTCCATGCTGGAAACGTGCTTTTCGGCCTCTTCTGATCTTTTTGTGATGTTTTAACTTTGTTTCTGTCATTTCAACAGTTTTACATTGGTTTCTTAACTAAAGCAGACAAACTTACATCTCCATGCTGGAAACGTGCTTTTCGGCCTCTTCTGATCTTTTTGTGATGTTTTAACCTTGTTTCTGTCATTTCACAGTTTTACATTGGTTTCTTAACTAAAGCAGACAAACGCACATCTCCATGCTGGAAACGTGTTTTTCGTTCTCTTCTGATCTTTTTGTGATGTTTTAACCTTGTTTCTGTCATTTCAACAGTTTTACACTGGTTTCTTAATGAAAGCTGTTAAACACACATCTCCATGCTGGAAACGTGCTTTTCGGCTTCTTGTGATGTTTTTGTGATGTTTTAACCTTTTTCTGTCATTTCAACAGGTTTACAGTAGTTCCTTAACAGAAGCTGATAAACACACAAGTCCATGCTGGAAACGTGCGTTTCGGTTCTTCTGATCTTTTTGTGATGTTTTAACCTTGTTTCTGTCATTTCAACAGTTTTACACTGGTTTCTTAATAAAAGCTGTTAAACACACATCTCCATGCTGGAAACGTGCTTTTTGGTCTCTTCTGATCTTTTTGTGATGTTTTAACCTTGTTTCTGTCATTTCAACAGTTTTACATTGGTTTCTCAACTAAAGCAGACAAAAGCACATCTCCATGCTGGAAACGTGCTTTTCGGCCTCTTCTGATCTTTTTGTGATGTCTTAACCTTTTTTTTGTCATTTCAACAGTTTTACACTGGTTTCTTAACAGAAGCTGTTAAACACACATCTCCATGCTGGAAACGTGCTTTTCGGCCTCTTCTGATCTTGTTGTGATGTTTTAACCTTGTTTCTGTCATTTCAACAGTTTTACATTGGTTTCTCAACTAAAGCAGACAAAAGCACATCTCCATGCTGGAAACGTGCTTTTCGGCCTCTTCTGATCTTTTTGTGATGTCTTAACCTTTTTCTGTCATTTCAACAGGTTTACAGTAGTTCCTTAACAGAATCTGATAAACACACATCTCCATGCTGGAAACGTGATTTTTGGCCTCTTCTGATCTTTTTGTGGTGTTTTAACCTTGTTTCTGTCATTTCAACAGTTTTACATTGGTTTCTTAACTAAAGCAGACAAACGCACATCTCCATGCTGGAAACGTGCTTTTCGGCCTCTTCTGAGCTTTTTGTGATGTTTTAACCTTGTTTCTGTCATTTCAACAGTTTTACACTGGTTTCTTAATGAAAGCTGTTAAACTTACATCTCCATGCTGGAAACGTGCTTTTCGGCCTCTTCTGATCTTTTTGTGATGTTTTAACCTTGTTTCTGTCATTTCAACAGTTTTACACTGGTTTCTCAACTAAAGCAGACAAAAGCACATCTCTATGCTGGAAACGTGCTTTTCGGCCTCTTCTGATCTTTTTGTGATGTCTTAACCTTTTTTTTGTCATTTCAACAGTTTTACACTGGTTTCTTAACAGAAGCTGTTAAACACACATCTCCATGCTATAATTGTGCTTTTCGGCCTCTTCTGATCTTTTTGTGATGTTTTAACCTTGTTTCTGTCATTTCAACAGTTTTACATTGGTTTCTTAACTAAAGCAGACAAACGCACATCTCCATGCTGCAAACGTGTTTTTCGTTCTCTTCTGATCTTTTTGTGATGTTTTAACCTTGTTTCTGTCATTTCAACAGTTTTACACTGGTTTCTTAATGAAAGCTGTTAAACACACATCTCCATGCTGGAAACGTGCTTTTCGGCTTCTTGTGATGTTTTTGTGATGTTTTAACCTTTTTCTGTCATTTCAACAGGTTTACAGTAGTTCCTTAACAGAAGCTGATAAACACACAAGTCCATGCTGGAAACGTGCGTTTCGGTTCTTCTGATCTTTTTGTTATGTTTTAACCTTGTTTCTGTCATTTCAACAGTTTTACACTGGTTTCTTAATAAAAGCTGTTAAACACACATCTCCATGCTGGAAACGTGATTTTCGGCCTCTTCTGATCTTTTTGTGATGTTTTAACCTTGTTTCTGTCATTTCAACAGTTTTACATTGGTTTCTTAACTAAAGCAGACAAACGCACATGTCCATGCTGGAAACGTGCTTTTCGGCCTCTTCTGATCTTTTTGTGATGTTTTAACCTTTTTTCTGTCATTTCAACAGTTTTACACTGGTTTCTTAACAGAAGCTGTTAAACACACATCTCCATGCTGGAAACGTGCTTTTCGGCCTCTTCTGATCTTTTTGTGATGTTTTAACCTTGTTTCTGTCATTTCAACAGTTTTACACTGGTTTCTTAATAAAAGCTGTTAAACACACATCTCCATGCTGGAAACGTGCTTTTCGGCCTCTTCTGATCTTTTTGTGATGTTTTAACCTTGTTTCTGTCATTTCAACAGTTTTACACTGGTTTCTTAACAAAGCTGTTAAACACACATCTCCATGCTGGAAACGTGCTTTTCGGCCTCTTCTGATCTTTTTGTGATGTTTTAACCTTGTTTCTGTCATTTCAACAGTTTTACACTGGTTTCTTAATAAAGCTGACAAACACACATCTCCATGCTGGAAACGTGCTTTTCGGCCTCTTCTGATCTTTTTGTGATGTTTTAACCTTGTTTCTGTCATTTCAACAGTTTTACATTGGTTTCTTAACTAAAGCAGACAAACACACATCTCCATGCTGGAAACGTGTTTTTCGGCCTCTTCTGATCTTTTTGTGATGTTTTAACCTTGTTTCTGTCATTTCAACAGTTTTACACTGGTTTCTTAACAGAAGCTGTTAAACACACATCTCCATGCTGGAAACGTGCTTTTCGGCCTCTTCTGATCTTTTTGTGATGTTTTAACCTTGTTTCTGTCATTTCAACAGTTTTACACTGGTTTCTTAATAAAAGCTGTTAAACACACATCTCCATGCTGGAAACGTGCTTTTCGGCCTCTTCTGATCTTTTTGTGATGTTTTAACCTTGTTTCTGTCATTTCAACAGTTTTACACTGGTTTCTTAACAGAAGCTGTTAAACACACATCTCCATGCTGGAAACGTGCTTTTCGGCCTCTTCTGATCTTTTTGTGATGTTTTAACCTTGTTTCTGTCATTTCAACAGTTTTACATTGGTTTCTTAACTAAAGCTGTCAAACACACATCTCCATGCTGGAAACGTGCTTTTCGGCCTCTTCTGATCTTTTTGTGATGTTTTAACCTTGTTTCTGTCATTTCAACAGTTTTACATTGGTTTCTTAACTAAAGCTGACAAACGCACATCTCCATGCTGGAAACGTGCTTTTCGGCCTCTTCTGATCTTTTTGTGATGTTTTAACCTTGTTTCTGTCATTTCAACAGTTTTACACTGGTTTCTTAATGAAAGCTGTTAAACACACATCTCCATGCTGGAAACGTGCTTTTCGGCCTCTTCTGATCTTTTTGTGATGTTTTAACCTTTTTCTGTCATTTCAACAGTTTTACAGTGGTTTCTTAACAGAAGCTGTTAAACACACATCTCCATGCTGGAAACGTGCTTTTCGGTTCTTCTGATCTTTTTGTGATGTTTTAACCTTGTTTCTGTCATTTCAACAGTTTTACATTGGTTTCTTAACTAAAGCTGACAAACACACATCTCCATGCTGGAAACGTGCTTTTCGGCCTCTTCTGATCTTTTTGTGATGTTTTAACCTTGTTTCTGTCATTTCAACAGTTTTACACTGGTTTCTTAACAAAGCTGTTAAACACACATCTCCATGCTGGAAACGTGCTTTTCGGCCTCTTCTGATCTTTTTGTGATGTTTTAACCTTGTTTCTGTCATTTCAACAGTTTTACACTGGTTTCTTAACAGAAGCTGTTAAACACACATCTCCATGCTGGAAACGTGCTTTTCGGCCTCTTCTGATCTTTTTGTGATGTTTTAACCTTGTTTCTGTCATTTCAACAGTTTTACACTGGTTTCTTAATAAAAGCTGTTAAACACACATCTCCATGCTGGAAACGTGCTTTTCGGCCTCTTCTGATCTTTTTGTGATGTTTTAACCTTGTTTCTGTCATTTCAACAGTTTTACACTGGTTTCTTAACAGAAGCTGTTAAACACACATCTCCATGCTGGAAACGTGCTTTTCGGCCTCTTCTGATCTTTTTGTGATGTTTTAACCTTGTTTCTGTCATTTCAACAGTTTTACACTGGTTTCTTAATAAAAGCTGTTAAACACACATCTCCATGCTGGAAACGTGCTTTTCGGCCTCTTCTGATCTTTTTGTGATGTTTTAACCTTGTTTCTGTCATTTCAACAGTTTTACACTGGTTTCTTAATAAAGCTGTTAAACACACATCTCCATGCTGGAAACGTGCTTTTCGGCCTCTTCTGATCTTTTTGTGATGTTTTAACCTTGTTTCTGTCATTTCAACAGTTTTACACTGGTTTCTTAATAAAGCTGTTAAACACACATCTCCATGCTGGAAACGTGCTTTTCGGCCTCTTCTGATCTTTTTGTGATGTTTTAACCTTGTTTCTGTCATTTCAACAGTTTTACACTGGTTTCTTAAGAAGCTGTTAAACACACATCTCCATGCTGGAAACGTGCTTTTCGGCCTCTTCTGATCTTTTTGTGATGTTTTAACCTTGTTTCTGTCATTTCAACAGTTTTACACTGGTTTCTTAATAAAGCTGTTAAACACACATCTCCATGCTGGAAACGTGCTTTTCGGCCTCTTCTGATCTTTTTGTGATGTTTTAACCTTGTTTCTGTCATTTCAACAGTTTTACATGGTTTCTTAACTAAAGCTGACAAACACACATCTCCATGCTGGAAACGTGCTTTTCGGCCTCTTCTGATCTTTTTGTGATGTTTTAACCTTGTTTCTGTCATTTCAACAGTTTTACACTGGTTTCTTAACAAAGCTGTTAAACACACATCTCCATGCTGGAAACGTGCTTTTCGGCCTCTTCTGATCTTTTTGTGATGTTTTAACCTTGTTTCTGTCATTTCAACAGTTTTACACTGGTTTCTTAACAAAGCTGTTAAACACACATCTCCATGCTGGAAACGTGCTTTTCGGCCTCTTCTGATCTTTTTGTGATGTTTTAACCTTGTTTCTGTCATTTCAACAGTTTTACACTGGTTTCTTAACAAAGCTGTTAAACACACATCTCCATGCTGGAAACGTGCTTTTCGGCCTCTTCTGATCTTTTTGTGATGTTTTAACCTTGTTTCTGTCATTTCAACAGTTTTACACTGGTTTCTTAACAAAGCTGTTAAACACACATCTCCATGCTGGAAACGTGCTTTTCGGCCTCTTCTGATCTTTTTGTGATGTTTTAACCTTGTTTCTGTCATTTCAACAGTTTTACACTGGTTTCTTAACTAAAGCTGTTAAACACACATCTCCATGCTGGAAACGTGCTTTTCGGCTCTTCTGATCTTTTTGTGATGTTTTAACCTTGTTTCTGTCATTTCAACAGTTTTACACTGGTTTCTTAATAAAGCTGTTAAACACACATCTCCATGCTGGAAACGTGCTTTTCGGCCTCTTCTGATCTTTTTGTGATGTTTTAACCTTGTTTCTGTCATTTCAACAGTTTTACACTGGTTTCTTAACAAAGCTGATAAACACACATCTCCATGCTGGAAACGTGCTTTTCGGCCTCTTCTGATCTTTTTGTGATGTTTTAACCTTGTTTCTGTCATTTCAACAGTTTTACACTGGTTTCTTAACAAAGCTGTTAAACACACATCTCCATGCTGGAAACGTGCTTTTCGGCCTCTTCTGATCTTTTTGTGATGTTTTAACCTTGTTTCTGTCATTTCAACAGTTTTACACTGGTTTCTTAATAAAGCTGTTAAACACACATCTCCATGCTGGAAACGTGCTTTTCGGCCTCTTCTGATCTTTTTGTGATGTTTTAACCTTGTTTCTGTCATTTCAACAGTTTTACACTGGTTTCTTAACAGAAGCTGTTAAACACACATCTCCATGCTGGAAACGTGCTTTTCGGCCTCTTCTGATCTTTTTGTGATGTTTTAACCTTGTTTCTGTCATTTCAACAGTTTTACATTGGTTTCTTAACTAAAAACAAACACATCTCCATGCTGGAAACGTGCTTTTCGGCCTCTTCTGATCTTTTTGTGATGTTTTAACCTTGTTTCTGTCATTTCAACAGTTTTACATTGGTTTCTTAACTAAAGCTGACAAACACACATCTCCATGCTGGAAACGTGCTTTTCGGCCTCTTCTGATCTTTTTGTGATGTTTTAACCTTGTTTCTGTCATTTCAACAGTTTTACACTGGTTTCTTAATGAAAGCTGTTAAACACACATCTCCATGCTGGAAACGTGCTTTTCGGCTTCTTCTGATCTTTTTGTGATGTTTTAACCTTTTTCTGTCATTTCAACAGTTTTACAGTGGTTTCTTAACAGAAGCTGATAAACACACATCTCCATGCTGGAAACGTGCTTTTCGGTTCTTCTGATCTTTTTGTGATGTTTTAACCTTGTTTCTGTCATTTCAACAGTTTTACACTGGTTTCTTAATAAAGCTGTTAAACACACATCTCCATGCTGGAAACGTGCTTTTGGTCTCTTCTGATCTTTTTGTGATGTTTTAACCTTGTTTCTGTCATTTCAACAGTTTTACACTGGTTTCTTAATAAAGCTGACAAAACACATCTCCATGCTGGAAACGTGCTTTTCGGCCTCTTCTGATCTTTTTGTGATGTTTTAACCTTGTTTCTGTCATTTCAACAGTTTTACACTGGTTTCTTAACAGAAGCTGTTAAACACACATCTCCATGCTGGAAACGTGCTTTTCGGCCTCTTCTGATCTTTTTGTGATGTTTTAACCTTGTTTCTGTCATTTCAACAGTTTTACACTGGTTTCTTAACAAAGCTGTTAAACACACATCTCCATGCTGGAAACGTGCTTTTCGGCCTCTTCTGATCTTTTTGTGATGTTTTAACCTTGTTTCTGTCATTTCAACAGTTTTACACTGGTTTCTTAATAAAGCTGTTAAACACACATCTCCATGCTGGAAACGTGCTTTTCGGCCTCTTCTGATCTTTTTGTGATGTTTTAACCTTGTTTCTGTCATTTCAACAGTTTTACACTGGTTTCTTAACTAAAGCTGACAAAACACATCTCCATGCTGGAAACGTGCTTTTCGGCCTCTTCTGATCTTTTTGTGATGTTTTAACCTTGTTTCTGTCATTTCAACAGTTTTACACTGGTTTCTTAACAGAAGCTGTTAAACACACATCTCCATGCTGGAAACGTGCTTTTCGGCCTCTTCTGATCTTTTTGTGATGTTTTAACCTTGTTTCTGTCATTTCAACAGTTTTACACTGGTTTCTTAACAGAAGCTGTTAAACACACATCTCCATGCTGGAAACGTGCTTTTCGCCTCTTCTGATCTTTTTGTGATGTTTTAACCTTGTTTCTGTCATTTCAACAGTTTTACACTGGTTTCTTAATAAAGCTGTTAAACACACATCTCCATGCTGGAAACGTGCTTTTCGGCCTCTTCTGATCTTTTTGTGATGTTTTAACCTTGTTTCTGTCATTTCAACAGTTTTACACTGGTTTCTTAACAGAAGCTGTTAAACACACATCTCCATGCTGGAAACGTGCTTTTCGGCCTCTTCTGATCTTTTTGTGATGTTTTAACCTTGTTTCTGTCATTTCAACAGTTTTACACTGGTTTCTTAATAAAGCTGTTAAACACACATCTCCATGCTGGAAACGTGCTTTTCGGCCTCTTCTGATCTTTTTGTGATGTTTTAACCTTGTTTCTGTCATTTCAACAGTTTTACACTGGTTTCTTAATAAAGCTGTTAAACACACATCTCCATGCTGGAAACGTGCTTTTCGGCCTCTTCTGATCTTTTTGTGATGTTTTAACCTTGTTTCTGTCATTTCAACAGTTTTACACTGGTTTCTTACAAAGCTGTTAAACACACATCTCCATGCTGGAAACGTGCTTTTCGGCCTCTTCTGATCTTTTTGTGATGTTTTAACCTTGTTTCTGTCATTTCAACAGTTTTACACTGGTTTCTTAACAAAGCTGACAAACACACATCTCCATGCTGGAAACGTGCTTTTCGGCCTCTTCTGATCTTTTTGTGATGTTTTAACCTTGTTTCTGTCATTTCAACAGTTTTACACTGGTTTCTTAATAAAGCTGTTAAACACACATCTCCATGCTGGAAACGTGCTTTTCGGCCTCTTCTGATCTTTTTGTGATGTTTTAACCTTGTTTCTGTCATTTCAACAGTTTTACACTGGTTTCTTAATAAAGCTGTTAAACACACATCTCCATGCTGGAAACGTGCTTTTCGGCCTCTTCTGATCTTTTTGTGATGTTTTAACCTTTTTCTGTCATTTCAACAGTTTTACACTGGTTTCTTAACAGAAGCTGTTAAACACACATCTCCATGCTGGAAACGTGCTTTTCGGCCTCTTCTGATCTTTTTGTGATGTTTTAACCTTGTTTCTGTCATTTCAACAGTTTTACACTGGTTTCTTAATAAAGCTGTTAAACACACATCTCCATGCTGGAAACGTGCTTTTCGGCCTCTTCTGATCTTTTTGTGATGTTTTAACCTTGTTTCTGTCATTTCAACAGTTTTACATTGGTTTCTTAACTAAAGCAGACAAACACATCTCCATGCTGGAAACGTGCTTTTCGGCCTCTTCTGATCTTTTTGTGATGTTTTAACCTTGTTTCTGTCATTTCAACAGTTTTACACTGGTTTCTTAACAAAAGCTGTTAAACACACATCTCCATGCTGGAAACGTGCTTTTCGGCCTCTTCTGATCTTTTTGTGATGTTTTAACCTTGTTTCTGTCATTTCAACAGTTTTACACTGGTTTCTTAACAAAGCTGTTAAACACACATCTCCATGCTGGAAACGTGCTTTTCGGCCTCTTCTGATCTTTTTGTGATGTTTTAACCTTGTTTCTGTCATTTCAACAGTTTTACACTGGTTTCTTAACAAAGCTGTTAAACACACATCTCCATGCTGGAAACGTGCTTTTCGGCCTCTTCTGATCTTTTTGTGATGTTTTAACCTTGTTTCTGTCATTTCAACAGTTTTACACTGGTTTCTTAATAAAGCTGTTAAACACACATCTCCATGCTGGAAACGTGCTTTTCGGCCTCTTCTGATCTTTTTGTGATGTTTTAACCTTGTTTCTGTCATTTCAACAGTTTTACACTGGTTTCTTAATAAAGCTGTTAAACACACATCTCCATGCTGGAAACGTGCTTTTCGGCCTCTTCTGATCTTTTTGTGATGTTTTAACCTTGTTTCTGTCATTTCAACAGTTTTACACTGGTTTCTTAACTAAAGCTGACAAACACACATCTCCATGCTGGAAACGTGCTTTTCGGCCTCTTCTGATCTTTTTGTGATGTTTTAACCTTGTTTCTGTCATTTCAACAGTTTTACACTGGTTTCTTAACAGAAGCTGTTAAACACACATCTCCATGCTGGAAACGTGCTTTTCGGCCTCTTCTGATCTTTTTGTGATGTTTTAACCTTGTTTCTGTCATTTCAACAGTTTTACACTGGTTTCTTAATAAAGCTGTTAAACACACATCTCCATGCTGGAAACGTGCTTTTCGGCCTCTTCTGATCTTTTTGTGATGTTTTAACCTTGTTTCTGTCATTTCAACAGTTTTACACTGGTTTCTTAACAAAGCTGTTAAACACACATCTCCATGCTGGAAACGTGCTTTTCGGCCTCTTCTGATCTTTTTGTGATGTTTTAACCTTGTTTCTGTCATTTCAACAGTTTTACACTGGTTTCTTAACAAAGCTGTTAAACACACATCTCCATGCTGGAAACGTGCTTTTCGGCCTCTTCTGATCTTTTTGTGATGTTTTAACCTTGTTTCTGTCATTTCAACAGTTTTACACTGGTTTCTTAATAAAGCTGTTAAACACACATCTCCATGCTGGAAACGTGCTTTTCGGCCTCTTCTGATCTTTTTGTGATGTTTTAACCTTGTTTCTGTCATTTCAACAGTTTTACACTGGTTTCTTAACAAAGCTGTTAAACACACATCTCCATGCTGGAAACGTGCTTTTCGGCCTCTTCTGATCTTTTTGTGATGTTTTAACCTTGTTTCTGTCATTTCAACAGTTTTACACTGGTTTCTTAACTAAAGCTGTTAAACACACATCTCCATGCTGGAAACGTGCTTTTCGGCCTCTTCTGATCTTTTTGTGATGTTTTAACCTTGTTTCTGTCATTTCAACAGTTTTACACTGGTTTCTTAATAAAGCTGTTAAACACACATCTCCATGCTGGAAACGTGCTTTTCGGCCTCTTCTGATCTTTTTGTGATGTTTTAACCTTGTTTCTGTCATTTCAACAGTTTTACACTGGTTTCTTAACAAAGCTGTTAAACACACATCTCCATGCTGGAAACGTGCTTTTCGGCCTCTTCTGATCTTTTTGTGATGTTTTAACCTTGTTTCTGTCATTTCAACAGTTTTACACTGGTTTCTTAACAAAGCTGTTAAACACACATCTCCATGCTGGAAACGTGCTTTTCGGCCTCTTCTGATCTTTTTGTGATGTTTTAACCTTGTTTCTGTCATTTCAACAGTTTTACACTGGTTTCTTAACAGAAGCTGTTAAACACACATCTCCATGCTGGAAACGTGCTTTTCGGCCTCTTCTGATCTTTTTGTGATGTTTTAACCTTGTTTCTGTCATTTCAACAGTTTTACACTGGTTTCTTAATAAAGCTGTTAAACACACATCTCCATGCTGGAAACGTGCTTTTCGGCCTCTTCTGATCTTTTTGTGATGTTTTAACCTTGTTTCTGTCATTTCAACAGTTTTACACTGGTTTCTTAATAAAGCTGTTAAAACACATCTCCATGCTGGAAACGTGCTTTTCGGCCTCTTCTGATCTTTTTGTGATGTTTTAACCTTGTTTCTGTCATTTCAACAGTTTTACACTGGTTTCTTAACAAAGCTGTTAAACACACATCTCCATGCTGGAAACGTGCTTTTCGGCCTCTTCTGATCTTTTTGTGATGTTTTAACCTTGTTTCTGTCATTTCAACAGTTTTACACTGGTTTCTTAACAAAGCTGTTAAACACACATCTCCATGCTGGAAACGTGCTTTTCGGCCTCTTCTGATCTTTTTGTGATGTTTTAACCTTGTTTCTGTCATTTCAACAGTTTTACACTGGTTTCTTAATAAAGCTGTAAACACACATCTCCATGCTGGAAACGTGCTTTTCGGCCTCTTCTGATCTTTTTGTGATGTTTTAACCTTGTTTCTGTCATTTCAACAGTTTACACTGGTTTCTTAACAGAAGCTGTTAAACACACATCTCCATGCTGGAAACGTGCTTTTCGGCCTCTTCTGATCTTTTTGTGATGTTTTAACCTTGTTTCTGTCATTTCAACAGTTTTACACTGGTTTCTTAATAAAAGCTGTTAAACACACATCTCCATGCTGGAAACGTGCTTTTCGGCCTCTTCTGATCTTTTTGTGATGTTTTAACCTTGTTTCTGTCATTTCAACAGTTTTACACTGGTTTCTTAACAAAGCTGTTAAACACACATCTCCATGCTGGAAACGTGCTTTTCGGCCTCTTCTGATCTTTTTGTGATGTTTTAACCTTGTTTCTGTCATTTCAACAGTTTTACACTGGTTTCTTAACTAAAGCTGTTAAACACACATCTCCATGCTGGAAACGTGCTTTTCGGCCTCTTCTGATCTTTTTGTGATGTTTTAACCTTGTTTCTGTCATTTCAACAGTTTTACACTGGTTTCTTAACAAAGCTGTTAAACACACATCTCCATGCTGGAAACGTGCTTTTCGGCCTCTTCTGATCTTTTTGTGATGTTTTAACCTTGTTTCTGTCATTTCAACAGTTTTACACTGGTTTCTTAATAAAGCTGTTAAACACACATCTCCATGCTGGAAACGTGCTTTTCGGCCTCTTCTGATCTTTTTGTGATGTTTTAACCTTGTTTCTGTCATTTCAACAGTTTTACACTGGTTTCTTAACAAAGCTGTTAAACACACATCTCCATGCTGGAAACGTGCTTTTCGGCCTCTTCTGATCTTTTTGTGATGTTTTAACCTTGTTTCTGTCATTTCAACAGTTTTACACTGGTTTCTTAACAAAGCTGTTAAACACACATCTCCATGCTGGAAACGTGCTTTTCGGCCTCTTCTGATCTTTTTGTGATGTTTTAACCTTGTTTCTGTCATTTCAACAGTTTTACACTGGTTTCTTAATAAAGCTGTTAAACACACATCTCCATGCTGGAAACGTGCTTTTCGGCCTCTTCTGATCTTTTTGTGATGTTTTAACCTTGTTTCTGTCATTTCAACAGTTTTACATTGGTTTCTTAACTAAAGCAAAACACACATCTCCATGCTGGAAACGTGCTTTTCGGCCTCTTCTGATCTTTTTGTGATGTTTTAACCTTGTTTCTGTCATTTCAACAGTTTTACACTGGTTTCTTAACTAAAGCTGTTAAACACACATCTCCATGCTGGAAACGTGCTTTTCGGCCTCTTCTGATCTTTTTGTGATGTTTTAACCTTGTTTCTGTCATTTCAACAGTTTTACACTGGTTTCTTAACAGAAGCTGATAAAACACATCTCCATGCTGGAAACGTGCTTTTCGGCCTCTTCTGATCTTTTTGTGATGTTTTAACCTTGTTTCTGTCATTTCAACAGTTTTACACTGGTTTCTTAACAAAGCTGATAAACACACATCTCCATGCTGGAAACGTGCTTTTCGGCCTCTTCTGATCTTTTTGTGATGTTTTAACCTTGTTTCTGTCATTTCAACAGTTTTACATTGGTTTCTTAACTAAAGCTGTTAAACGCACATCTCCATGCTGGAAACGTGCTTTTCGGCCTCTTCTGATCTTTTTGTGATGTTTTAACCTTGTTTCTGTCATTTCAACAGTTTTACACTGGTTTCTTATGAAAGCTGTTAAACACACATCTCCATGCTGGAAACGTGCTTTTCGGCCTCTTCTGATCTTTTTGTGATGTTTTAACCTTGTTTCTGTCATTTCAACAGTTTTACACTGGTTTCTTAACTAAAGCTGAAACACACATCTCCATGCTGGAAACGTGCTTTTCGGCCTCTTCTGATCTTTTTGTGATGTTTTAACCTTTTTCTGTCATTTCAACAGTTTTACACTGGTTTCTTAATAAAGCTGTTAAACACACATCTCCATGCTGGAAACGTGCTTTTCGGCCTCTTCTGATCTTTTTGTGATGTTTTAACCTTGTTTCTGTCATTTCAACAGTTTTACATGGTTTCTTAACTAAAGCTGACAAACACACATCTCCATGCTGGAAACGTGCTTTTCGGCCTCTTCTGATCTTTTTGTGATGTTTTAACCTTGTTTCTGTCATTTCAACAGTTTTACACTGGTTTCTTAATAAAGCTGTTAAACACACATCTCCATGCTGGAAACGTGCTTTTCGGCCTCTTCTGATCTTTTTGTGATGTTTTAACCTTGTTTCTGTCATTTCAACAGTTTTACACTGGTTTCTTAACAAAGCTGTTAAACACACATCTCCATGCTGGAAACGTGCTTTTCGGTTCTTCTGATCTTTTTGTGATGTTTTAACCTTGTTTCTGTCATTTCAACAGTTTTACACTGGTTTCTTAATAAAAGCTGTTAAACACACATCTCCATGCTGGAAACGTGCTTTTCGGCCTCTTCTGATCTTTTTGTGATGTTTTAACCTTGTTTCTGTCATTTCAACAGTTTTACACTGGTTTCTTAATAAAGCTGTTAAACACACATCTCCATGCTGGAAACGTGCTTTTCGGCCTCTTCTGATCTTTTTGTGATGTTTTAACCTTGTTTCTGTCATTTCAACAGTTTTACACTGGTTTCTTAATAAAGCTGTTAAACACACATCTCCATGCTGGAAACGTGCTTTTCGGCCTCTTCTGATCTTTTTGTGATGTTTTAACCTTGTTTCTGTCATTTCAACAGTTTTACACTGGTTTCTTAACAGAAGCTGTTAAACACACATCTCCATGCTGGAAACGTGCTTTTCGGCCTCTTCTGATCTTTTTGTGATGTTTTAACCTTGTTTCTGTCATTTCAACAGTTTTACACTGGTTTCTTAATAAAGCTGTTAAACACACATCTCCATGCTGGAAACGTGCTTTTCGGCCTCTTCTGATCTTTTTGTGATGTTTTAACCTTGTTTCTGTCATTTCAACAGTTTTACACTGGTTTCTTAACAAAGCTGTTAAACACACATCTCCATGCTGGAAACGTGCTTTTCGGCCTCTTCTGATCTTTTTGTGATGTTTTAACCTTGTTTCTGTCATTTCAACAGTTTTACATTGGTTTCTTAACTAAAGCAGACAAACGCACATCTCCATGCTGGAAACGTGCTTTTCGGCCTCTTCTGATCTTTTTGTGATGTTTTAACCTTGTTTCTGTCATTTCAACAGTTTTACATTGGTTTCTTAACTAAAGCAGACAAACGCACATCTCCATGCTGGAAACGTGTTTTTCGTTCTCTTCTGATCTTTTTGTGATGTTTTAACCTTGTTTCTGTCATTTCAACAGTTTTACACTGGTTTCTTAATGAAAGCTGTTAAACACACATCTCCATGCTGGAAACGTGCTTTTCGGCCTCTTCTGATCTTTTTGTGATGTTTTAACCTTGTTTCTGTCATTTCAACAGTTTTACACTGGTTTCTTAACAGAAGCTGTTAAACACACATCTCCATGCTGGAAACGTGCTTTTCGGCCTCTTCTGATCTTGTTGTGATGTTTTAACCTTGTTTCTGTCATTTCAACAGTTTTACACTGGTTTCTTAACTAAAGCTGACAAACACACATCTCCATGCTGGAAACGTGCTTTTCGGCCTCTTCTGATCTTTTTGTGATGTTTTAACCTTTTTCTGTCATTTCAACAGTTTTACAGTGGTTTCTTAACAGAAGCTGTTAAACACACATCTCCATGCTGGAAACGTGCTTTTCGGCCTCTTCTGATCTTTTTGTGATGTTTTAACCTTGTTTCTGTCATTTCAACAGTTTTACACTGGTTTCTTAATAAAAGCTGTTAAACACACATCTCCATGCTGGAAACGTGCTTTTCGGCCTCTTCTGATCTTTTTGTGATGTTTTAACCTTTTTCTGTCATTTCAACAGTTTTACACTGGTTTCTTAATGAAAGCTGTTAAACACACATCTCCATGCTGGAAACGTGCTTTTCGGCTTCTTCTGATCTTTTTGTGATGTTTTAACCTTTTTCTGTCATTTCAACAGTTTTACAGTGGTTCTTAACAGAAGCTGATAAACACACATCTCCATGCTGGAAACGTGCTTTTCGGCCTCTTCTGATCTTTTTGTGATGTTTTAACCTTGTTTCTGTCATTTCAACAGTTTTACATTGGTTTCTTAACTAAAGCAGACAAACACACATCTCCATGCTGGAAACGTGCTTTTCGGCCTCTTCTGATCTTTTTGTGATGTTTTAACCTTGTTTCTGTCATTTCAACAGTTTTACACTGGTTTCTTAATGAAAGCTGTTAAACACATCTCCATGCTGGAAACGTGCTTTTCGGCTTCTTCTGATCTTTTTGTGATGTTTTAACCTTTTTCTGTCATTTCAACAGTTTTACAGTAGTTTCTTAAAAGAAGCTGATAAACACACATCTCCATGCTGGAAACGTGCTTTTCGGTCTTCTGATCTTTTTGTGATGTTTTAACCTTGTTTCTGTCATTTCAACAGTTTTACACTGGTTTCTTAATAAAAGCTGTTAAACACACATCTCCATGCTGGAAACGTGCTTTTCGGCCTCTTCTGATCTTTTTGTGATGTTTTAACCTTGTTTCTGTCATTTCAACAGTTTTACACTGGTTTCTTAACAAAGCTGATAAACACACATCTCCATGCTGGAAACGTGCTTTTCGGCCTCTTCTGATCTTTTTGTGATGTTTTAACCTTGTTTCTGTCATTTCAACAGTTTTACACTGGTTTCTTAATAAAAGCTGTTAAACACACATCTCCATGCTGGAAACGTGCTTTTCGGCCTCTTCTGATCTTTTTGTGATGTTTTAACCTTGTTTCTGTCATTTCAACAGTTTTACATTGGTTTCTTAACTAAAGCAGACAAACGCACATCTCCATGCTGGAAAAGTGCTTTTCGGCCTCTTCTGATCTATTTGTGATTTTTTAACCATGTTTCTGTCATTTCAACAGTTTTACACTGGTTTCTTAATAAAAGCTGTTAAACACACATCTCCATGCTGGAAACGTGATTTTTGGCCTCTTCTGATCTTTTTGTGATGTTTTAACCTTGTTTCTGTCATTTCAACAGTTTTACACTGGTTTCTTAATGAAAGCTGTTAAACACACATCTCCATGCTGGAAACGTGCTTTTCGGCCTCTTCTGATCTTTTTGTGATGTTTTAACCTTGTTTCTGTCATTTCAACAGTTTTACACTAGTTTCTTAATGAAAGCTGTTAAACACACATCTCCATGCTGGAAACGTGCTTTTCGGCTTCTTGTGATGTTTTTGTGATGTTTTAACCTTTTTCTGTCATTTCAACAGGTTTACAGTAGTTCCTTAACAGAAGCTGATAAACACACAAGTCCATGCTGGAAACGTGCGTTTCGGTTCTTCTGATCTTTTTGTGATGTTTTAACCTTGTTTCTGTCATTTCAACAGTTTTACACTGGTTTCTTAATAAAAGCTGTTAAACACACATCTCCATGCTGGAAACGTGCTTTTCGGCCTCTTCTGATCTTTTTGTGATGTTTTAACCTTGTTTCTGTCATTTCAACAGTTTTACACTGGTTTCTTAATAAAGCTGTTAAACACACATCTCCATGCTGGAAACGTGCTTTTCGGCTTCTTCTGATCTTTTTGTGATGTTTTAACCTTTTTCTGTCATTTCAACAGGTTTACAGTGGTTCCTTAAAGAAGCTGATAAACACACAGTCCATGCTGGAAACGTGCTTTTCGGCCTCTTCTGATCTTTTTGTGATGTTTTAACCTTGTTTCTGTCATTTCAACAGTTTTACACTGGTTTCTTAATAAAGCTGTTAAACACACATCTCCATGCTGGAAACGTGCTTTTCGGTCTCTTCTGATCTTTTTGTGATGTTTTAACCTTTTTCTGTCATTTCAACAGTTTTACACTGGTTTCTTAATAAAGCTGTTAAACACACATCTCCATGCTGGAAACGTGCTTTTCGGCCTCTTCTGATCTTTTTGTGATGTTTTAACCTTGTTTCTGTCATTTCAACAGTTTTACATTGGTTTCTTAACTAAAGCAGACAAACGCACATCTCCATGCTGGAAACGTGCTTTTCGGCCTCTTCTGATCTTTTTGTGATGTTTTAACCTTGTTTCTGTCATTTCAACAGTTTTACATTGGTTTCTTAACTAAAGCAGACAAACGCACATCTCCATGCTGGAAACGTGCTTTTCGGCCTCTTCTGATCTTTTTGTGATGTTTTAACCTTGTTTCTGTCATTTCAACAGTTTTACACTGGTTTCTTAATAAAAGCTGTTAAACACACATCTCCATGCTGGAAACGTGCTTTTCGGCCTCTTCTGATCTTTTTGTGATGTTTTAACCTTGTTTCTGTCATTTCAACAGTTTTACACTGGTTTCTTAACAGAAGCTGTTAAACACACATCTCCATGCTGGAAACGTGCTTTTCGGCCTCTTCTGATCTTTTTGTGATGTTTTAACCTTGTTTCTGTCATTTCAACAGTTTTACATTGGTTTCTTAACTAAAGCAGACAACACACATCTCCATGCTGGAAACGTGCTTTTCGGCCTCTTCTGATCTTTTTGTGATGTTTTAACCTTGTTTCTGTCATTTCAACAGTTTTACACTGGTTTCTTAACTAAAGCTGTTAAACACACATCTCCATGCTGGAAACGTGCTTTTCGGCCTCTTCTGATCTTTTTGTGATGTTTTAACCTTGTTTCTGTCATTTCAACAGTTTTACACTGGTTTCTTAATGAAAGCTGTTAAACACACATCTCCATGCTGGAAACGTGCTTTTCGGCCTCTTCTGATCTTTTTGTGATGTTTTAACCTTGTTTCTGTCATTTCAACAGTTTTACACTGGTTTCTTAATGAAAGCTGTTAAACACACATCTCCATGCTGGAAACGTGCTTTTCGGCTTCTTCTGATCTTTTTGTGATGTTTTAACCTTTTTCTGTCATTTCAACAGTTTACAGTGGTTCCTTAACAGAAGCTGATAAACACACAAGTCCATGCTGGAAACGTGCTTTTCGGTTCTTCTGATCTTTTTGTGATGTTTTAACCTTGTTTCTGTCATTTCAACAGTTTTACACTGGTTTCTTAATAAAAGCTGTTAAACACACATCTCCATGCTGGAAACGTGCTTTTCGGCCTCTTCTGATCTTTTTGTGATGTTTTAACCTTGTTTCTGTCATTTCAACAGTTTTACACTGGTTTCTTAATAAAGCTGACAAACACACATCTCCATGCTGGAAACGTGCTTTTCGGCCTCTTCTGATCTTTTTGTGATGTTTTAACCTTTTTTCTGTCATTTCAACAGTTTTACACTGGTTTCTTAACAGAAGCTGTTAAACACACATCTCCATGCTGGAAACGTGCTTTTCGGCCTCTTCTGATCTTTTTGTGATGTTTTAACCTTGTTTCTGTCATTTCAACAGTTTTACATGGTTTCTTAACTAAAGCTGTTAAAACACATCTCCATGCTGGAAACGTGCTTTTCGGCCTCTTCTGATCTTTTTGTGATGTTTTAACCTTTTTCTGTCATTTCAACAGTTTTACACTGGTTTCTTAATAAAGCTGTTAAACACACATCTCCATGCTGGAAACGTGCTTTTCGGCCTCTTCTGATCTTTTTGTGATGTTTTAACCTTGTTTCTGTCATTTCAACAGTTTTACATTGGTTTCTTAACTAAAGCAGACAAACGCACATCTCCATGCTGGAAACGTGCTTTTCGGCCTCTTCTGATCTTTTTGTGATGTTTTAACCTTGTTTCTGTCATTTCAACAGTTTTACACTGGTTTCTTAATGAAAGCTGTTAAACACACATCTCCATGCTGGAAACGTGCTTTTCGGCCTCTTCTGATCTTTTTGTGATGTTTTAACCTTGTTTCTGTCATTTCAACAGTTTTACACTGGTTTCTTAACTAAAGCAGACAAAAGCACATCTCCATGCTGGAAACGTGCTTTTCGGCCTCTTCTGATCTTTTTGTGATGTTTTAACCTTTTTCTGTCATTTCAACAGTTTTACACTGGTTTCTTAAGAAAGCTGTTAACACACATCTCCATGCTGGAAACGTGCTTTTCGGCCTCTTCTGATCTTTTTGTGATGTTTTAACCTTGTTTCTGTCATTTCAACAGTTTTACACTGGTTTCTTAACTAAAGCTGACAAACACACATCTCCATGCTGGAAACGTGCTTTTCGGCCTCTTCTGATCTTTTTGTGATGTTTTAACCTTGTTTCTGTCATTTCAACAGTTTTACACTGGTTTCTTAATGAAAGCTGTTAAACACACATCTCCATGCTGGAAACGTGCTTTTCGGCCTCTTCTGATCTTTTTGTGATGTTTTAACCTTTTTCTGTCATTTCAACAGTTTTACACTAGTTTCTTAACAGAAGCTGATAAACACACATCTCCATGCTGGAAACGTGCGTTTCGGCCTCTTCTGATCTTTTTGTGATGTTTTAACCTTGTTTCTGTCATTTCAACAGTTTTACACTGGTTTCTTAATAAAGCTGTTAAACACACATCTCCATGCTGGAAACGTGCTTTTCGGCCTCTTCTGATCTTTTTGTGATGTTTTAACCTTGTTTCTGTCATTTCAACAGTTTTACATTGGTTTCTTAATAAAGCTGTTAAACACACATCTCCATGCTGGAAACGTGCTTTTCGGCCTCTTCTGATCTTTTTGTGATGTTTTAACCTTGTTTCTGTCATTTCAACAGTTTTACACTGGTTTCTTAACAAAGCTGTTAAACACACATCTCCATGCTGGAAACGTGCTTTTCGGCCTCTTCTGATCTTTTTGTGATGTTTTAACCTTGTTTCTGTCATTTCAACAGTTTTACACTGGTTCCTTAACAGAAGCTGTTAACACACATCTCCATGCTGGAAACGTGCTTTTCGGCCTCTTCTGATCTTTTTGTGATGTTTTAACCTTGTTTCTGTCATTTCAACAGTTTTACACTGGTTTCTTAACAAAGCTGTTAAACACACATCTCCATGCTGGAAACGTGCTTTTCGGCCTCTTCTGATCTTTTTGTGATGTTTTAACCTTGTTTCTGTCATTTCAACAGTTTTACACTGGTTTCTTAACAGAAGCTGTTAAACACACATCTCCATGCTGGAAACGTGCTTTTCGGCCTCTTCTGATCTTTTTGTGATGTTTTAACCTTGTTTCTGTCATTTCAACAGTTTTACATTGGTTTCTTACTAAAGCAGACAAACGCACATCTCCATGCTGGAAACGTGCTTTTCGGCCTCTTCTGATCTTTTGTGATGTTTTAACCTTGTTTCTGTCATTTCAACAGTTTTACATTGGTTTCTTAACTAAACAGACAAACGCACATCTCCATGCTGGAAACGTGCTTTTCGGCCTCTTCTGATCTTTTTGTGATGTTTTAACCTTGTTTCTGTCATTTCAACAGTTTTACACTGGTTTCTTAATGAAGCTGTTAAACACACATCTCCATGCTGGAAACGTGCTTTTCGGCCTCTTCTGATCTTTTTGTGATGTTTTAACCTTGTTTCTGTCATTTCAACAGTTTTACACTGGTTTCTTAACAGAAGCTGTTAAACACACATCTCCATGCTGGAAACGTGCTTTTCGGCCTCTTCTGATCTTTTTGTGATGTTTTAACCTTGTTTCTGTCATTTCAACAGTTTTACATTGGTTTCTTAACTAAAGCAGACAAAGCACATCTCCATGCTGGAAACGTGCTTTTCGGCCTCTTCTGATCTTTTTGTGATGTTTTAACCTTTTTCTGTCATTTCACAGGTTTACATAGTTCCTTAACAGAAGCTGATAAACACAAGTCCATGCTGGAAACGTGCTTTTCGGTTCTTCTGATCTTTTTGTGATGTTTTAACCTTGTTTCTGTCATTTCAACAGTTTTACACTGGTTTCTTAATAAAGCTGTTAAACACACATCTCCATGCTGGAAACGTGCTTTTCGGCCTCTTCTGATCTTTTTGTGATGTTTTAACCTTTTTCTGTCATTTCAACAGTTTTACACTGGTTTCTTATGAAGCTGTTAAACACACATCTCCATGCTGGAAACGTGCTTTTCGGCTTCTTGTGATGTTTTGTGATGTTTTAACCTTTTTCTGTCATTTCAACAGGTTTACAGTAGTTCCTTAACAGAAGCTGATAACACACATGTCCATGCTGGAAACTTGCTTTTCGGCCTCTTCTGATCTTTTTGTGGTGTTTAACCTTGTTTCTGTCATTTCAACAGTTTTACATTGGTTTCTTAACTAAAGCAGACAAACACACATCTCCATGCTGGAAACGTGCTTTTCGGCCTCTTCTGATCTTTTTGTGATGTTTTAACCTTGTTTCTGTCATTTCAACAGTTTTACACTGGTTTCTTAATGAAGCTGTTAAACTTACATCTCCATGCTGGAAACGTGCTTTTCGGCTTCTTCTGATCTTTTTGTGATGTTTTACCTTTTTCTGTCATTTCAACAGTTTACAGTAGTTCCTTAAAAAGCTGATAAACACACATCTCCATGCTGGAAACGTGCTTTTCGGTTCTTCTGATCTTTTTGTGATGTTTTAACCTTGTTTCTGTCATTTCAACAGTTTTACACTGGTTTCTTAATAAAGCTGTTAAACACACATCTCCATGCTGGAAACGTGCTTTTCGGCCTCTTCTGATCTTTTTGTGATGTTTTTAACCTTGTTTCTGTCATTTCAACAGGTTTACACTAGTTCTTAACAGAAGCTGATAAACACACATCTCCATGCTGGAAACTGCTTTTTTCGGCCTCTTCTGATCTTTTGTGATGTTTTAACCTTGTTTCTGTCATTTCAACAGTTTTACACTGGTTTCTTGATAAAGCTGTTAAACACACATCCATGCTGGAAACGTGCTTTTCGGCCTCTTCTGATCTTGTTGTGATGTTTTAACCTTGTTTCTGTCATTTCAACAGTTTTACATTGGTTCCTTAACTAAAGCAGACAAACGCACATCTCCATGCTGGAAACGTGCTTTTCGGCCTCTTCTGATCTTTTTGTGATTTTTTAACCTTGTTTCTGTCATTTCAACAGTTTTACACTGGTTTCTTAATAAAGCTGTTAACACACATCTCCATGCTGGAAACGTGCTTTTTGGCCTCTTCTGATCTTTTTGTGATGTTTTAACCTTGTTTCTGTCATTTCAACAGTTTTACACTGGTTTCTTAATGAAAGCTGTTAACACACATCTCCATGCTGGAAACGTGCTTTTCGGCCTCTTCTGATCTTTGTGATGTTTAACCTTGTTTCTGTCATTTCAACAGTTTTACACTAGTTTCTTAACAGAAGCTGTTAAACACACATCCCATGCTGGAAACGTGCTTTTCGGCTTCTTGTCTGATTTTTTTGTGTTTTTTAACCTTTTCTGTCATTTCAACAGGTTTTACAGTAGTTCCTTAACAAAGCTGATAAACACACAAGTCCATGCTGGAAACGTGCTTTTCGGTTCTTCTGATCTTTTTGTGATGTTTAACCTTGTTTCTGTCATTTCAACAGTTTTACACTGGTTTCTTAATAAAGCTGTAAACACATGTCCCTGCTGGGAACGTGGGGAACGTGCTTTTCGGCCTCTCTGATCTTTTGTGATGTTTTAACCTTGTTTCTGTCATTTCAACAGTTTTACACTGGTTTCTTAATAAAAGCTGTTAAACACACATCTCCATGCTGGAAACGTGCTTTTCGGCTTTCTTGATGTTTTGTGATGTTTTAACCTTTTTTCTGTCATTTCAACAGTTTACAGTAGTTCCTTAAGAAGCTGATAAACACACAAGTCATGCTGGAAACGTGCGTTTCGGTTCTTCTGATCTTTTTGTGATGTTTAAACCTTGTTTTCTGTCATTCAACAGTTTTACACTGGTTTTCTTAATAAAAGCTGTTAACCACACATCTCCATGCTGGAAACGTGCTTTTTGGTCCTCTTCTGATCTTTTTGTGATGTTTTAACCTCTTTTTCTGTCATTTCAACATTTTACACTGGTTTCTTAATAAACTGTTAACACACATCTCCATGCTGGAAACGTGCTTTTCGGCCTCTTCTGATCTTTTTGTGATGTTTTAACCTTGTTTCTGTCATTTCAACAGTTTTACATTGGTTTCTTAACTAAAGCAGACAAACGCACATTTCCATGCTGGAAACGTGATTTTTGGCCTCTTCTGATCTTTTTGTGATGTTTTACCTTGTTTCTGCTGTCATTTCAACAGTTTTACATTGTTTCTTCTTAACTAAAGCAGACAAACGCACATCTCCATGCTGGAAACGTGCTTTTCGCCTCTTCTGAGCTTTTTGTGATGTTTTAACCTTGTTTCTGTCATTTCAACCTTTTACACTGGTTTCTTAATGAAAGCTGTTAAACTTACATCTCCATGCTGGAAACGTGCTTTTCGGCTTCTTGTGATGTTTTTGTGATGTTTTAACCTTTTTCTGTCATTTCAACAGTTTACAGTAGTTTCCTTAACAGAGCTGATAAACACACAAGTCCATGCTGGAAACGTGCTTTTCGGTTCTTCTTCTGATCTTTTTGTGATGTTTTAACCTTGTTTCTGTCATTTCACAGTTTTACATTGGTTTCTTAACTAAAGCAGACAAACACCATCTCCATGCTGGAAAAGTGCTTTTCGGCCTCTTCTGATCTTTTTGTGATTTTTTAACCATGTTTCTGTCATTTCAACAGTTTACACTGTTTCTTATAAAAGCTGTTAACACACATGTCCATGCTGGAAACGTGATTTTTGGCCTCTTCTGATCTTTTTGTGATGTTTTAACCTTGTTTCTGTCATTTCAACAGTTTTACACTGGTTTCTTAATGAAAGCTGTTAAACACACATCTCCATGCTGGAAACGTGCTTTTCGCCTCTTCTGATCTTTTTGTGATGTTTTAACCTTGTTTCTGTCATTTCAACAGTTTTACACTAGTTTCTTAATGAAAGCTGTTAAACACACATCTCCATGCTGGAAACGTGCTTTTCGGCTTCTTGTGATGTTTTTGTGATGTTTTACCTTTTTCTCTGTCATTTCAACAGGTTTACAGTAGTTCCTTAACAAAGCTGATAAACACCCAAGTCCATGCTGGAAACGGCGTTTTCGGTTCTTCTGATCTTTTTGTGATGTTTTAACCTTGTTTCTGTCATCTCAACAGTTTTACACTGGTTTCTTAATAAAGCTGTTAAACACACATCTCCATGCTGGAAACGTGCTTTTCGGCCTCTTCTGATCTTTTTGTGATGTTTTAACCTTGTTTCTGTCATTTCAACAGTTTTACACTGGTTTTTAAAAAAGCTGTTAAACACACATCTCCATGCTGGAAACGTGCTTTTCGGCTTCTTGTGATGTTTTTGTGATGTTTTAACCTTGTTCTGTCATTTCAACAGTTTACAGTAGTTCCTTAAAAGAAGCTGATAAACACACAAGTCCATGCTGGAAACGTGCGTTTCGGTTCTTCTGATCTTTTTGTGTTTTAACCTTGTTTCTGTCATTTCAACAGTTTTACACTGGTTTCTTAATAAAAGCTGTTAAACCCACATCTCATGCTGGAAACGTGCTTTTTGGTCTCTTCTGATCTTTTTGTGATGTTTTAACCCGCTTTTTCTGTCATTTCAACAGTTTACAGTGGTTTCTTAATAATAGCTGTTAACACACATGTCCATGCTGGAAACGTGCTTTTCGGCCTCTTCTGATCTTTTGTGTGTTTAACCTTGTTCTGTCATTTCAACAGTTTTACATTGGTTTCTTAACTAAGCAACAAACGCACATCTCCATGCTGGAAACGTGTTTTCGTTCTCTTCTGATCTTTTTGTGATGTTTTAACCTTGTTTCTGTCATTTCAACAGTTTTACACTGGTTTCTTAATAAAAGCTGTTAAACACATCTCCATGCTGGAAACGTGCTTTTCGGCCTCTTCTGATCTTTTGTGATGTTTTAACCTTGTTTCTGTCATTTCACAGTTTTTACATTGGTTTCTTACTAAAGCAGACCAACGCACATCTCCATGCTGGAAACGTGCTTTTCGGGCCTCTTCTGATCTTTTTGTGATGTTTTAAACCTGTTTCTGTCATTCAACAGTTTACACTGGTTTCTTAATGAAAGCTGTTAACACACATCTCCATGCTGGAAACGTGCTTTTCGGCCTCTTCTGATCTTTTTGTGATGTTTTAACCTTGTTTCTGTCATTTCAACAGGTTTACAGTATTTCTTAACAGAAGCTGTAAACACACAATGTCCATGCTGGAAACGTTGCTTTTTGGCCTCTTCTGATCTTTTTGTGATGTTTTAAACCTGTTTCTGTCATTTCAACAGTTTTACATTGGTTTCTTAACTAAGCAGACAAACACACATGTCCATGCTGGAAACGTGCTTTTCGGCCTCTCTGATCTTTTTTGATGTTTAACCTTTTTTTTGTCATTTCAACAGTTTTACACTGGTTTCTTAACGAAGCTGGTTAAACACACATCTCCATGCTGGAAACGTGCTTTTCGGCCTCTCCTGATCTTTTGTGAGGTTTTAACCTTGTTTCTGTCATTTCAACAGTTTTACACTGGTTTTCTTAATAAAAGCTGTTAAACACATCTCCATGCTGGAACCGTGCTTTTCGGCCTCTTCTGATCTTTTTGTGATGTTTTAACCTTTTCTGTCATTTCCAGTTTTACATTGGTTTCTTAACTAAAGCAGACCACACGCCATCTCCATGCTGGAAACGGTTTTTCGGTTCTTTCTGTCTTTTTGTGATGTTTTAACCTTGTTTCTGTCATTTCAACAGTTTTACACTGGTTTCTTAATGAAAGCTGTTAAACTTACATCTCCATGCTGGAACGTGCTTTTCGGCTCTTTGTGATGTTTTTGTGATGTTTTTAACCTTTTTCTGTCATTTTCAACAGGTTTACAGTAGTTCCTTAACAAAGCTGATAACACACAAGTCCATGCTGGAAACGTGCTTTTTCGGTTCTTCTGATCTTTTTGTATGTTTTTAACCTTGTTTCTGTCATTTCAACAGTTTTACACTGGTTTCTTAACA
>NW_022602804.1:0-27700 GCF_008692095.1 Etheostoma spectabile | reverse complement strand
CTTCTGAGATTTTGTGATGTTTTAAGCTTGTTGCTGTCATTTCAACAGGTACAGTAGTTTCTTAACAGAAGCTTTAAAACACATCCTGCTGGAAACGTGCTTTTCAGCCTCTTCTGAGCTTTTTGTGATGTTTTAAGCTTGTTGCTGTCATTTCAACAGTTTACACAGTAGTTTCTTAACAGAAGCTTTAAACACACATCTCCATGCTGGAACGTGCTTTTCAGCCTCTTCTGAGCTTTTTTGATGTTTTAAAGCTTGTTGCTGTCATTTCAACAGTTATACTGTAGTTTCTTAACAAAGCTTTAAAACACACATCTCATGCTGGAAACGTGCTTTTCAGCCTCTTCTGAGCTTTTTGTGATGTTTTAAGCTTGTTGCTGTCATTTCAACAGTTACATAGTTTTCTTAACAGAAGCTTTAAAACACACATCTCCATGCTGAAACGTGGTTTTCAGCCTCTTCTGAGCTTGTTGGATGTTTAAGCTTGTTGCAGTAATTTCACAGTTATACAGTAGTTTCTTAACAGAAGCTTTAAAACACACATCTCCATGCTGGAAACGTGCTTTTCAGCCTCTTCTGCTTTTTGTGATGTTTTAAGCTTGTTGCTGTCATTTCAACAGGTATACAGTAGTTTCTTAACAGAAGCTTTAAAACACACATCTCCATGCTGGAAACGTGCTTTCAGCCTCTTCTGAGCTTTTGTGATGTTTTAAGCTTGTTGCTGTCATTTCAACAGTTACAGTAGTTTCTTAACAGAAGCTTTAAAACACACATCTCCATGCTGGAAACGTGCTTTTCAGCCTCTTCTGAGCTTTTTGTGATGTTTAAAGCTTGTTGCTGTCATTTCAACAGGTATACAGTAGTTTCCTAACAGAAGCTTAAAAACACATCTCCATGCTGGAAACGTGCTTTTCAGCCTCTTCAAGCTTTTTATGATTTTTAAGCTTGTTGCTGTCATTTCAACAGTTACAGTAGTTTCTTAACAGAAGCTTTAAAACACACATCTCCATGCTGGAAACGTGCTTTTCAGCCTCTTCTGAGCTTTTGTGATGTTTTAAGCTTGTTGCTGTCATTTCAACAGGTATACAGTAGTTTCTTAACAGAAGCTTTAAACACACATCTCCATGCTGGAAACGTGCTTTTCAGCCTCTTCTGAGCTTTTTGTGATGTTTAAGCTTGTTGCTGTCATTTCAACAGTGTATACAGTAGTTTCTTAACAGAAGCTTTAAAACACACATCTCCATGCTGGAAACGTGCTTTTCAGCCTCTTCTGAGCTTGTTGTGATGTTTAAGCTTGTTGCTGTCATTTCAACAGTTTATACAGTAGTTTCTTAACAGAAGCTTTAAACACACATCTCCATGCTGGAAACGTGCTTTTCAGCCTCTTCTGAGCTTTTTGTGATGTTTTAAGCTTGTTGCTGTCATTTCAACAGTATACAGTAGTTTCTTAACAGAAGCTTTAAAACACACATCTCCATGCTGGAAACGTGCTTTTCAGCCTCTTCTGAGCTTTTGTGATGTTTTAAGCTTGTTGCTGTCATTTCAACAGTTATACAGTAGTTTCTTAACAGAAGCTTTAAAACACACATCTCCATGCTGGAAACGTGCTTTTCAGCCTCTTCTGAGCTTGTTGTGATGTTTTAAGCTTGTTGCTGTCATTTCAACAGGATACAGTAGTTTCTTAACAGAAGCTTTAAAACACATCCATGCTGGAAACGTGCTTTTCAGCCTCTTTGAGCTTTTGTGATGTTTAAGCTTGTTGCTGTCATTTCAACAGTTATACAGTAGTTTTCTTAACAGAAGCTTTAAACACACATCTCCATGCTGGAAACGTGCTTTTCAGCCTCTTCTGAGCTTTTTGTGATTTTTAAGCTTGTTGCTGTCATTTCAACAGTTATACAGTAGTTTCTTAACAGAAGCTTTAAAACACACATCTCCATGCTGAAACGTGCTTTTCAGCCTCTTCTGAGCTTTTTGTGATGTTTTAAGCTTGTTGCTGTCATTTCAACAGTTATACAGTAGTTTCTTAACAGAAGCTTTAAAACACACATCTCCATGCTGGAAACGTGCTTTTCAGCCTCTTCTGAGCTTTTGTGATGTTTAAAGCTTGTTGCTGTCATTTCAACAGTATACAGTAGTTTCTAACAGAAGCTTTAAAACACACATCTCCATGCTGGAAACGTGCTTTTCAGCCTCTTCTGAGCTTTTTGATGTTTTAAGCTTGTTGCTGTCATTTCAACAGTATACAGTAGTTTCTTAACAGAAGCTTTAAACACACATCTCCATGCTGGAAACGTGCTTTTCAGCCTCTTCTGAGCTTTTGTGATGTTTTAAGCTTGTTTCTGTCATTTCAACAGGTATACAGTAGTTTCTTAACAGAAGCTTTAAAAACACACTCCATGCTGGAAACGTGCTTTTCAGCCTCTTCTGAGCTTTTTGTGATGTTTTAAGCTTGTTCTGTCATTTCAACAGTTATACAGTAGTTTCTTAACAGAAGCTTTAAACACACATCTCCATGCTGGAAACGTGCTTTTCAGCCTCTTCTGAGCTTTTTGTGATGTTTTAAGCTTGTTGCTGTCATTTCAACAGGTATACAGTAGTTTCTTAACAGAAGCTTTAAAACACACATCTCCATGCTGGAAACGTGCTTTTCAGCCTCTTCTGAGCTTGTTGTGATGTTTTAAGCTTGTTGCTGTCATTTCAACAGGTATACAGTAGTTTCTTAACAGAAGCTTTAAAAACACATCTCCATGCTGGAAACGTGCTTTTCAGCCTCTTCTGAGCTTTTGTGATGTTTTAAGCTTGTTGCTGTCATTTCAACAGTTATACAGTAGTTTCTTAACAAGCTTTAAAACACACATCTCCATGCTGGAAAACGTGCTTTTCAGCCTCTTCTGAGCTTGTTGTGATGTTTTAAGCTTGTTGCTGTCATTTCAACAGGTATACAGTAGTTTCTTAACAGAAGCTTTAAAACACACATCTCCATGCTGGAAACGTGCTTTTCAGCCTCTCTGAGCTTTTTGTGATGTTTTAAGCTTGTTGCTGTCATTTCAACAGTTATACAGTAGTTTCTTAACAGAAGCTTTAAAACACACATCTCCATGCTGGAAACGTGCTTTTCAGCCTCTTCTGAGCTTTTTGTGATGTTTTAAGCTTGTTGCTGTCATTTCAACAGTTATACAGTAGTTTCTTAACAGAAGCTTTAAAACACACATCTCCATGCTGGAAACGTGCTTTTCAGCCTCTTCTGAGCTTTTGTGATGTTTTAAGCTTGTTGCTGTCATTTCAACAGTTATACAGTAGTTTCTTAACAGAAGCTTTAAAACACACATCTCCATGCTGGAAACGTGCTTTTCAGCCTCTCTGAGCTTTTGTGATGTTTTAACCTTGTTGCTGTAATTTATACAGTAGTTTCTTAACAGAAGCTTTAAAACACATCTCATCCATGCTGGAACTTTTCAGCCTCTTCTGAGCTTTTGTGATGTTTTAAGCTTGTTGCTGTCATTTCAACAGGTATACAGTAGTTTCTTAACAGAAGCTTTAAAACACACATCTCCATGCTGGAAACGTGCTTTTCAGCCTCTTCTGAGCTTTTGTGATGTTTTAAGCTTGTTGCTGTCATTTCAACAGTATACAGTAGTTTCTTAACAGAAGCTTTAAAACACACATCTCCATGCTGGAAACGTGCTTTTCAGCCTCTTCTGAGCTTTTTGTGATGTTTTAAGCTTGTTGCTGTCATTTCAACAGGTATACAGTAGTTTCTTAACAGAAGCTTTAAAACACACATCTCCATGCTGGAAACGTGCTTTTCAGCCTCTTCTGAGCTTTTTGTGATGTTTTAAGCTTGTTGCTGTCATTTCAACAGTTATACAGTAGTTTCTTAACAGAAGCTTTAAAACACACATCTCCATGCTGAAACGTGCTTTTCAGCCTCTTCTGAGCTTGTTGTGATGTTTTAAGCTTGTTGCTGTCATTTCAACAGGTATACAGTAGTTTCTTAACAGAAGCTTTAAAACACACATCTCCATGCTGGAAACGTGCTTTTCAGCCTCTTCTGAGCTTTTGTGATGTTTTAAGCTTGTTGCTGTCATTTCAACAGGTATACAGTAGTTTCTTAACAGAAGCTTTAAAACACACATCTCCATGCTGGAAACGTGCTTTTCAGCCTCTTCTGAGCTTTTGTGATGTTTTAAGCTTGTTGCTGTCATTTCAACAGGTATACAGTAGTTTCTTAACAGAAGCTTTAAAACACACATCTCCATGCTGGAAACGTGCTTTTCAGCCTCTTCTGAGCTTTTTGTGATGTTTTAAGCTTGTTGCTGTCATTTCAACAGTTATACAGTAGTTTCTTAACAGAAGCTTTAAAACACACATCTCCATGCTGGAAACGTGCTTTTCAGCCTCTTCTGAGCTTTTGTGATGTTTTAAGCTTGTTGCTGTCATTTCAACAGGTATACAGTAGTTCTTAACAGAAGCTTAAACACACATCTCCATGCTGGAAACGTGCTTTTCAGCCTCTTCTGAGCTTGTTGTGATGTTTTAAGCTTGTTGCTGTCATTTCAACAGTTATCAG
Organism: Etheostoma spectabile; assembly: GCF_008692095.1. Taxonomy (NCBI): domain Eukaryota; kingdom Metazoa; phylum Chordata; class Actinopteri; order Perciformes; family Percidae; genus Etheostoma; species Etheostoma spectabile. The sequence continues at coordinate 23,127 of NW_022602804.1, read as the reverse complement.
TAGTTTCTTAACAGAAGCTTTAAAACACACATCTCCATGCTGGAAACGTGCTTTTCAGCCTCTTCTGAGCTTTTTGTGATGTTTTAAGCTTGTTGCTGTCATTTCAACAGGTATACAGTAGTTTCTTAACAGAAGCTTTAAAACACACATCTCCATGCTGGAAACGTGCTTTTCAGCCTCTTCTGAGCTTGTTGTGATGTTTTAAGCTTGTTGCTGTCATTTCAACAGTTATACAGTAGTTTCTTAACAGAAGCTTTAAAACACACATCTCCATGCTGGAAACGTGCTTTTCAGCCTCTTCTGAGCTTGTTGTGATGTTTTAAGCTTGTTGCTGTCATTTCAACAGGTATACAGTAGTTTCTTAACAGAAGCTTTAAAACACACATCTCCATGCTGGAAACGTGCTTTTCAGCCTCTTCTGAGCTTGTTGTGATGTTTTAAGCTTGTTGCTGTCATTTCAACAGTATACAGTAGTTTCTTAACAGAAGCTTTAAAACACACATCTCCATGCTGGAAACGTGCTTTTCAGCCTCTTCTGAGCTTGTGATGTGTTTAAGCTTGTTGCTGTCATTTCAACAGTTATACAGTAGTTTCTTAACAGAAGCTTTAAAACACACATCTCCATGCTGGAAACGTGCTTTTCAGCCTCTTCTGAGCTTGTTGTGATGTTTTAAGCTTGTTGCTGTCATTTCAACAGGTATACAGTAGTTTCTTAACAGAAGCTTTAAAACACACATCTCCATGCTGGAAACGTGCTTTTCAGCCTCTTCTGAGCTTTTTGTGATGTTTTAAGCTTGTTGCTGTCATTTCAACAGTTATACAGTAGTTTCTTAACAGAAGCTTTAAAACACACATCTCCATGCTGGAAACGTGCTTTTCAGCCTCTTCTGAGCTTTTTGTGATGTTTTAAGCTTGTTGCTGTCATTTCAACAGTATACAGTAGTTTCTTAACAGAAGCTTTAAAACACACATCTCCATGCTGGAAACGTGCTTTTCAGCCTCTTCTGAGCTTTTTGTGATGTTTTAAGCTTGTTGCTGTCATTTCAACAGTTTTACATTAGTTTCTCAACAGAAGCTTTAAAAGCCACATCTCCATGCTTGAAACGTGCTTTTCAGCCTCTTCTGAGCTTTTGTGATCTTTTAAGCTTGTTGCTGTCATTTCAACAGGTGTACAGTAGTTTCTTAACAGAAGCTTAAAACACACATCTCCATGCTGGAAACGTGCTTTTCAGCCTCTTCTGAGCTTTTGTGATCTTTTAAGCTTGTTGCTGTCATTTCAACAGGTGTACAGTAGTTTCTTAACAGAAGCTTTAAAACACACATCTCCATGCTGGAAACGTGCTTTTCAGCCTCTTCTGAGATTTTTGTGATGTTTTAATCTTGTTGCTGTCATTTCAACAGGTATACTGTAGTTTGTTAACAGAAGCTTTAAAACACACATCTCCATGCTGGAAACATGGTTTTCAGCCCCTTCTGGGCTTTTTGTGATGTTTTAATTTTGTCGCTGTCATTTCAACAGGTATACAGTAGTTTCTTAACAGAAGCTTTAAAACACACATCTCCATGCTGGAAACGTGCTTTTCAGCCTCTTCTGAGCTTTTTGTGATGTTTTAAGCTTGTTGCTGTCATTTCAACAGTATACAGTAGTTTCTTAACAGAAGCTTTAAAACACACTCCATGCTGGAAACGTGCTTTTCAGCCTCTTCTGAGCTTTTTGTGATGTTTAAGCTTGTTGCTGTCATTTCAACAGTTATACAGTAGTTTCTTAACAGAAGCTTTAAAACACACATCTCCATGCTGGAAACGTGCTTTTCAGCCTCTTCTGAGCTTTTGTGATGTTTTAAGCTTGTTGCTGTCATTTCAACAGTTATACAGTAGTTTCTTAACAGAAGCTTTAAAACACACATCTCCATGCTGGAAACGTGCTTTTCAGCCTCTTCTGAGCTTTTGTGATGTTTTAAGCTTGTTGCTGTCATTTCAACAGTATACAGTAGTTTCTTAACAGAAGCTTTAAAACACACATCTCCATGCTGGAAACGTGCTTTTCAGCCTCTTCTGAGCTTTTTGTGATGTTTTAAGCTTGTTGCTGTCATTTCAACAGGTATACAGTAGTTTCTTAACAGAAGCTTTAAAACACACATCTCCATGCTGGAAACGTGCTTTTCAGCCTCTTCTGAGCTTTTTGTGATGTTTTAAGCTTGTTGCTGTCATTTCAACAGGTATACAGTAGTTTCTTAACAGAAGCTTTAAAACACACATCTCCATGCTGGAAACGTGCTTTTCAGCCTCTTCTGAGCTTTTTGTGATGTTTTAAGCTTGTTGCTGTCATTTCAACAGGTATACAGTAGTTTCTTAACAGAAGCTTTAAAACACACATCTCCATGCTGGAAACGTGCTTTTCAGCCTCTTCTGAGCTTTTGTGATGTTTTAAGCTTGTTGCTGTCATTTCAACAGTATACAGTAGTTTCTTAACAGAAGCTTTAAAACACACATCTCCATGCTGGAAACGTGCTTTTCAGCCTCTTCTGAGCTTGTTGTGATGTTTTAAGCTTGTTGCTGTCATTTCAACAGTTATACAGTAGTTTCTTAACAGAAGCTTTAAAACACACATCTCCATGCTGGAAACGTGCTTTTCAGCCTCTTCTGAGCTTGTTGTGATGTTTTAAGCTTGTTGCTGTCATTTCAACAGTATACAGTAGTTTCTTAACAGAAGCTTTAAAACACATCTCCATGCTGGAAACGTGCTTTTCAGCCTCTTCTGAGCTTTTTGTGATGTTTTAAGCTTGTTGCTGTCATTTCAACAGTATACAGTAGTTTCTTAACAGAAGCTTTAAAACACACATCTCCATGCTGGAAACGTGCTTTTCAGCCTCTTCTGAGCTTTTGTGATGTTTTAAGCTTGTTGCTGTCATTTCAACAGTTATACAGTAGTTTCTTAACAGAAGCTTTAAAACACACATCTCCATGCTGGAAACGTGCTTTTCAGCCTCTTCTGAGCTTTTGTGATGTTTTAAGCTTGTTGCTGTCATTTCAACAGTTATACAGTAGTTTCTTAACAGAAGCTTTAAAACACACATCTCCATGCTGGAAACGTGCTTTTCAGCCTCTTCTGAGCTTTTTGTGATGTTTTAAGCTTGTTGCTGTCATTTCAACAGGTATACAGTAGTTTCTTAACAGAAGCTTTAAAACACACATCTCCATGCTGGAAACGTGCTTTTCAGCCTCTTCTGAGCTTTTTGTGATGTTTTAAGCTTGTTGCTGTCATTTCAACAGGTATACAGTAGTTTCTTAACAGAAGCTTTAAAACACACATCTCCATGCTGGAAACGTGCTTTTCAGCCTCTTCTGAGCTTTTTGTGATGTTTTAAGCTTGTTGCTGTCATTTCAACAGGTATACAGTAGTTTCTTAACAGAAGCTTTAAAACACACATCTCCATGCTGGAAACGTGCTTTTCAGCCTCTTCTGAGCTTGTTGTGATGTTTTAAGCTTGTTGCTGTCATTTCAACAGTTATACAGTAGTTTCTTAACAGAAGCTTTAAAACACACATCTCCATGCTGGAAACGTGCTTTTCAGCCTCTTCTGAGCTTTTTGTGATGTTTTAAGCTTGTTGCTGTCATTTCAACAGGTATACAGTAGTTTCTTAACAGAAGCTTTAAAACACACATCTCCATGCTGGAAACGTGCTTTTCAGCCTCTTCTGAGCTTTTTGTGATGTTTTAAGCTTGTTGCTGTCATTTCAACAGTTATACAGTAGTTTCTTAACAGAAGCTTTAAAACACACATCTCCATGCTGGAAACGTGCTTTTCAGCCTCTTCTGAGCTTTTGTGATGTTTTAAGCTTGTTGCTGTCATTTCAACAGTATACAGTAGTTTCTTAACAGAAGCTTTAAAACACACATCTCCATGCTGGAAACGTGCTTTTCAGCCTCTTCTGAGCTTTTTGTGATGTTTTAAGCTTGTTGCTGTCATTTCAACAGTATACAGTAGTTTCTTAACAGAAGCTTTAAAACACACATCTCCATGCTGGAAACGTGCTTTTCAGCCTCTTCTGAGCTTTTTGTGATGTTTTAAGCTTGTTGCTGTCATTTCAACAGGTATACAGTAGTTTCTTAACAGAAGCTTTAAAACACACATCTCCATGCTGGAAACGTGCTTTTCAGCCTCTTCTGAGCTTGTTGTGATGTTTTAAGCTTGTTGCTGTCATTTCAACAGGTATACAGTAGTTTCTTAACAGAAGCTTTAAAACACACATCTCCATGCTGGAAACGTGCTTTTCAGCCTCTTCTGAGCTTTCTGTGATGTTTTAAGCTTGTTGCTGTCATTTCAACAGTTATACAGTAGTTTCTTAACAGAAGCTTTAAAACACACATCTCCATGCTGGAAACGTGCTTTTCAGCCTCTTCTGAGCTTGTTGTGATGTTTTAAGCTTGTTGCTGTCATTTCAACAGTTATACAGTAGTTTCTTAACAGAAGCTTTAAAACACACATCTCCATGCTGGAAACGTGCTTTTCAGCCTCTTCTGAGCTTTTTGTGATGTTTTAAGCTTGTTGCTGTCATTTCAACAGTATACAGTAGTTTCTTAACAGAAGCTTTAAAACACACATCTCCATGCTGGAAACGTGCTTTTCAGCCTCTTCTGAGCTTGTTGTGATGTTTTAAGCTTGTTGCTGTCATTTCAACAGTTATACAGTAGTTTCTTAACAGAAGCTTTAAAACACACATCTCCATGCTGGAAACGTGCTTTTCAGCCTCTTCTGAGCTTTTTGTGATGTTTTAAGCTTGTTGCTGTCATTTCAACAGTATACAGTAGTTTCTTAACAGAAGCTTTAAAACACACATCTCCATGCTGGAAACGTGCTTTTCAGCCTCTTCTGAGCTTGTTGTGATGTTTTAAGCTTGTTGCTGTCATTTCAACAGGTATACAGTAGTTTCTTAACAGAAGCTTTAAAACACACATCTCCATGCTGGAAACGTGCTTTTCAGCCTCTTCTGAGCTTTTTGTGATGTTTTAAGCTTGTTGCTGTCATTTCAACAGGTATACAGTAGTTTCTTAACAGAAGCTTTAAAACACACATCTCCATGCTGGAAACGTGCTTTTCAGCCTCTTCTGAGCTTTTTGTGATGTTTTAAGCTTGTTGCTGTCATTTCAACAGGTATACAGTAGTTTCTTAACAGAAGCTTTAAAACACACATCTCCATGCTGGAAACGTGCTTTTCAGCCTCTTCTGAGCTTTTTGTGATGTTTTAAGCTTGTTGCTGTCATTTCAACAGGTATACAGTAGTTTCTTAACAGAAGCTTTAAAACACACATCTCCATGCTGGAAACGTGCTTTTCAGCCTCTTCTGAGCTTTTTGTGATGTTTTAAGCTTGTTGCTGTCATTTCAACAGTTATACAGTAGTTTCTTAACAGAAGCTTTAAAACACACATCTCCATGCTGGAAACGTGCTTTTCAGCCTCTTCTGAGCTTTTTGTGATGTTTTAAGCTTGTTGCTGTCATTTCAACAGGTATACAGTAGTTTCTTAACAGAAGCTTTAAAACACACATCTCCATGCTGGAAACGTGCTTTTCAGCCTCTTCTGAGCTTTTTGTGATGTTTTAAGCTTGTTGCTGTCATTTCAACAGGTATACAGTAGTTTCTTAACAGAAGCTTTAAAACACACATCTCCATGCTGGAAACGTGCTTTTCAGCCTCTTCTGAGCTTTTTGTGATGTTTTAAGCTTGTTGCTGTCATTTCAACAGTATTACAGTAGTTTCTTAACAGAAGCTTTAAAACACACATCTCCATGCTGGAAACGTGCTTTTCAGCCTCTTCTGAGCTTTTTGTGATGTTTTAAGCTTGTTGCTGTCATTTCAACAGGTATACAGTAGTTTCTTAACAGAAGCTTTAAAACACACATCTCCATGCTGGAAACGTGCTTTTCAGCCTCTTCTGAGCTTTTGTGATGTTTTAAGCTTGTTGCTGTCATTTCAACAGTATACAGTAGTTTCTTAACAGAAGCTTTAAAACACACATCTCCATGCTGGAAACGTGCTTTTCAGCCTCTTCTGAGCTTTTGTGATGTTTTAAGCTTGTTGCTGTCATTTCAACAGGTATACAGTAGTTTCTTAACAGAAGCTTTAAAACACACATCTCCATGCTGGAAACGTGCTTTTCAGCCTCTTCTGAGCTTGTTGTGATGTTTTAAGCTTGTTGCTGTCATTTCAACAGTTATACAGTAGTTTCTTAACAGAAGCTTTAAAACACACATCTCCATGCTGGAAACGTGCTTTTCAGCCTCTTCTGAGCTTGTTGTGATGTTTTAAGCTTGTTGCTGTCATTTCAACAGGTATACAGTAGTTTCTTAACAGAAGCTTTAAAACACACATCTCCATGCTGGAAACGTGCTTTTCAGCCTCTTCTGAGCTTGTTGTGATGTTTTAAGCTTGTTGCTGTCATTTCAACAGGTATACAGTAGTTTCTTAACAGAAGCTTTAAAACACACATCTCCATGCTGGAAACGTGCTTTTCAGCCTCTTCTGAGCTTGTTGTGATGTTTTAAGCTTGTTGCTGTCATTTCAACAGGTATACAGTAGTTTCTTAACAGAAGCTTTAAAACACACATCTCCATGCTGGAAACGTGCTTTTCAGCCTCTTCTGAGCTTGTTGTGATGTTTTAAGCTTGTTGCTGTCATTTCAACAGTTATACAGTAGTTTCTTAACAGAAGCTTTAAAACACACATCTCCATGCTGGAAACGTGCTTTTCAGCCTCTTCTGAGCTTGTTGTGATGTTTTAAGCTTGTTGCTGTCATTTCAACAGTTATACAGTAGTTTCTTAACAGAAGCTTTAAAACACACATCTCCATGCTGGAAACGTGCTTTTCAGCCTCTTCTGAGCTTGTTGTGATGTTTTAAGCTTGTTGCTGTCATTTCAACAGTATACAGTAGTTTCTTAACAGAAGCTTTAAAACACACATCTCCATGCTGGAAACGTGCTTTTCAGCCTCTTCTGAGCTTTTGTGATGTTTTAAGCTTGTTGCTGTCATTTCAACAGTTATACAGTAGTTTCTTAACAGAAGCTTTAAAACACACATCTCCATGCTGGAAACGTGCTTTTCAGCCTCTTCTGAGCTTTTGTGATGTTTTAAGCTTGTTGCTGTCATTTCAACAGGTATACAGTAGTTTCTTAACAGAAGCTTTAAAACACACATCTCCATGCTGGAAACGTGCTTTTCAGCCTCTTCTGAGCTTGTTGTGATGTTTTAAGCTTGTTGCTGTCATTTCAACAGGTATACAGTAGTTTCTTAACAGAAGCTTTAAAACACACATCTCCATGCTGGAAACGTGCTTTTCAGCCTCTTCTGAGCTTGTTGTGATGTTTTAAGCTTGTTGCTGTCATTTCAACAGGTGTACAGTAGTTTCTTAACAGAAGCTTAAAACACACATCTCCATGCTGGAAACGTGCTTTTCAGCCTCTTCTGAGCTTTTGTGATCTTTTAAGCTTGTTGCTGTCATTTCAACAGGTGTACAGTAGTTTCTTAACAGAAGCTTTAAAACACACATCTCCATGCTGGAAACGTGCTTTTCAGCCTCTTCTGAGCTTTTTGTGATGTTTTAAGCTTGTTGCTGTCATTTCAACAGGTATACAGTAGTTTCTTAACAGAAGCTTTAAAACACACATCTCCATGCTGGAAACGTGCTTTTCAGCCTCTTCTGAGCTTTTTGTGATGTTTTAAGCTTGTTGCTGTCATTTCAACAGGTATACAGTAGTTTCTTAACAGAAGCTTTAAAACACACATCTCCATGCTGGAAACGTGCTTTTCAGCCTCTTCTGAGCTTTTTGTGATGTTTTAAGCTTGTTGCTGTCATTTCAACAGGTATACAGTAGTTTCTTAACAGAAGCTTTAAAACACACATCTCCATGCTGGAAACGTGCTTTTCAGCCTCTTCTGAGCTTTTTGTGATGTTTTAAGCTTGTTGCTGTCATTTCAACAGTATACAGTAGTTTCTTAACAGAAGCTTTAAAACACACATCTCCATGCTGGAAACGTGCTTTTCAGCCTCTTCTGAGCTTTTTGTGATGTTTTAAGCTTGTTGCTGTCATTTCAACAGTTATACAGTAGTTTCTTAACAGAAGCTTTAAAACACACATCTCCATGCTGGAAACGTGCTTTTCAGCCTCTTCTGAGCTTGTTGTGATGTTTTAAGCTTGTTGCTGTCATTTCAACAGTTATACAGTAGTTTCTTAACAGAAGCTTTAAAACACACATCTCCATGCTGGAAACGTGCTTTTCAGCCTCTTCTGAGCTTGTTGTGATGTTTTAAGCTTGTTGCTGTCATTTCAACAGGTATACAGTAGTTTCTTAACAGAAGCTTTAAAACACACATCTCCATGCTGAAAACGTGCTTTTCAGCCTCTTCTGAGCTTGTTGTGATGTTTTAAGCTTGTTGCTGTCATTTCAACAGTTATACAGTAGTTTCTTAACAGAAGCTTTAAAACACACATCCATGCTGGAAACGTGCTTTTCAGCCTCTTCTGAGCTTGTTGTGATGTTTTAAGCTTGTTGCTGTCATTTCAACAGGTATACAGTAGTTTCTTAACAGAAGCTTTAAAACACACATCTCCATGCTGGAAACGTGCTTTTCAGCCTCTTCTGAGCTTGTTGTGATGTTTTAAGCTTGTTGCTGTCATTTCAACAGTTATACAGTAGTTTCTTAACAGAAGCTTTAAAACACACATCTCCATGCTGGAAACGTGCTTTTCAGCCTCTTCTGAGCTTGTTGTGATGTTTTAAGCTTGTTGCTGTCATTTCAACAGTATACAGTAGTTTCTTAACAGAAGCTTTAAAAACACATCTCCATGCTGGAAACGTGCTTTTCAGCCTCTTCTGAGCTTTTGTGATGTTTTAAGCTTGTTGCTGTCATTTCAACAGTATACAGTAGTTTCTTAACAGAAGCTTTAAAACACACATCTCCATGCTGGAAACGTGCTTTTCAGCCTCTTCTGAGCTTTTGTGATGTTTTAAGCTTGTTGCTGTCATTTCAACAGTTATACAGTAGTTTCTTAACAGAAGCTTTAAAACACACATCTCCATGCTGGAAACGTGCTTTTCAGCCTCTTCTGAGCTTTTTGTGATGTTTTAAGCTTGTTGCTGTCATTTCAACAGTTATACAGTAGTTTCTTAACAGAAGCTTTAAAACACACATCTCCATGCTGGAAACGTGCTTTTCAGCCTCTTCTGAGCTTTTTGTGATGTTTTAAGCGTGTTGCTGTCATTTCAACAGGTATACATTAGTTTCTTAACAGAAGCTTTAAAACACACATCTCCATGCTGGAAACGTGCGTTTCAGCCTCTTCTGAGCTTGTTGTGATGTTTTAAGCTTGTTGCTGTCAATTCAACAGGTATACAGTAGTTTCTTAACAGAAGCTTTAAAACACACATCTCCATGCTGGAAACGTGCTTTTCAGCCTCTTCTGAGCTTTCTGTGATGTTTTAAGCTTGTTGCTGTCATTTCAACAGTTATACAGTAGTTTCTTAACAGAAGCTTTAAAACACACATATCCATGCTGAAAACGTGGTTTTCAGCCTCTTCTGAGCTTGTTGTGATGTTTTAAGCTTGTTGCTGTCATTTCAACAGGTATACAGTAGTTTCTTAACAGAAGCTTTAAAACACACATCTCCATGCTGGAAACGTGCTTTTCAGCCTCTTCTGAGCTTTTGTGATGTTTTAAGCTTGTTGCTGTCATTTCAACAGGTATACAGTAGTTTCTTAAAGAAGCTTTAAAACACACATCTCCATGCTGGAAACGTGCTTTTCAGCCTCTTCTGAGCTTTTTGTGATGTTTTAAGCTTGTTGCTGTCATTTCAACAGGTATACAGTAGTTTCTTAACAGAAGCTTTAAAACACACATCTCCATGCTGAAACGTGCTTTTCAGCCTCTTCTGAGCTTTTGTGATGTTTTAAGCTTGTTGCTGTCATTTCAACAGGTATACAGTAGTTTCTTAACAGAAGCTTTAAAACACACATCTCCATGCTGGAAACGTGCTTTTCAGCCTCTTCTGAGCTTGTTGTGATGTTTTAAGCTTGTTGCTGTCATTTCAACAGGTATACAGTAGTTTCTTAACAGAAGCTTTAAAACACACATCTCCATGCTGGAAACGTGCTTTTCAGCCTCTTCTGAGCTTTTTGTGATGTTTTAAGCTTGTTGCTGTCATTTCAACAGGTATACAGTAGTTTCCTAACAGAAGCTTTTAAACACACATCTCCATGCTGGAAACGTGCTTTTCAGCCTCTTCTGAGCTTGTTGTGATGTTTTAAGCTTGTTGCTGTCATTTCAACAGGTATACAGTAGTTTCTTAACAGAAGCTTTAAAACACACATCTCCATGCTGGAAACGTGCTTTTCAGCCTCTTCTGAGCTTTTGTGATGTTTTAAGCTTGTTGCTGTCATTTCAACAGTTATACAGTAGTTTCTTAACAGAAGCTTTAAACACACATCTCCATGCTGAAAACGTGCTTTTCAGCCTCCATGCTTGAAACGTGCTTTTCAGCCTCTTCTGAGCTTTCTGTGATGTTTTAAGCTTGTTGCTGTCATTTCAACAGTTATACAGTAGTTTCTTAACAGAAGCTTTAAAACACACATCTCCATGCTGGAAACGTGCTTTTCAGCCTCTTCTGAGCTTGTTGTGATGTTTTAACCTTGTTGCTGTCATTTCAACAGGTATACAGTAGTTTCTTAACAGAAGCTTTAAAACACACATCTCCATGCTGGAAACGTGCTTTTCAGCCTCTTCTGAGCTTGTTGTGATGTTTTAAGCTTGTTGCTGTCATTTCAACAGGTATACAGTAGTTTCTTAACAGAAGCTTTAAAACACACATCTCCATGCTGAAACGTGGTTTTCAGCCTCTTCTGAGCTTGTTGTGATGTTTTAACCTTGTTCTAATTTCAACAGTTATACAGTAGTTTCTTAACAGAAGCTTTAAAACACACATCTCCATGCTGGAAACGTGCTTTTCAGCCTCTTCTGAGCTTGTTGTGATGTTTTAAGCTTGTTGCTGTCATTTCAACAGGTATACAGTAGTTTCTTAACAGAAGCTTTAAAACACACATCTCCATGTGGAAACGTGCTTTTCAGCCTCTTCTGAGCTTGTTGTGATGTTTTAAGCTTGTTGCTGTCATTTCAACAGTTATACAGTAGTTTCTTAACAGAAGCTTTAAAACACACATCTCCATGCTGGAAACGTGCTTTTCAGCCTCTTCTGAGCTTGTTGTGATGTTTTAAGCTTGTTGCTGTCACTTCAACACGTATACAGTAGTTTCTTAACAGAAGCTTTAAAACACTCCATGCTGGAAACGTGCTTTTCAGCCTCTTTAAAGCTTTTTATGATGTTTAAAGCTTGTTGCTGTCATTTCAACAGTTATACAGTAGTTTCTTAACAGAAGCTTTAAAACACACATCTCCATGCTGGAAACGTGCTTTTCAGCCTCTTCTGAGCTTTTTGTGATGTTTTAAGCTTGTTGCTGTCATTTCAACAGGTATACATTAGTTTCTTAACAGAAGCTTTAAAACACACATATCCATGCTGAAAACGTGGTTTTCAGCCTCTTCTGAGCTTGTTGTGATGTTTTAACCTTGTTTCAGTAATTTCAACAGTTATACAGTAGTTTCTTAACAGAAGCTTTAAAACACACATCTCCATGCTGGAAACGTGCTTTTCAGCCTCTTCTGAGCTTGTTGTGATGTTTTAAGCTTGTTGCTGTAATTTCAACAGGTATACAGTAGTTTCTTAACAGAAGCTTTAAAACACACATGTCCATGCTGGAAACGTGGTTTTCAGCCTCTTCTGAGCTTTTCATGAAGTTTTAAGCTTGTTGCTGTCATTTCAATAGGTATACTGTAGTTTCTTAACAGAAGCTTTAAAACACACATCTCCATGCTGGAACCGTGCTTTTCAGCCTCTTCTGAGCTTTTTATGATGTTTAAAGCTTGTTGCTGTCATTTCAACAGGTATACTGTAGTTTCCTAAAAGAAGCTTCAAAACACACATCTCCATGCTGGAAACGTGCTTTTCAGCCTCTTCTAAGCTTTTTATGATGTTTAAAGCTTGTTGCTGTCATTTCAACAGGTATACTGTAGTTTCTTAACAGAAGCTTTAAAACACACATCTCCATGCTGGAAACGTGCTTTTCAGCCTCTTCTGAGCTTTTTATGATGTTTTAAGCTTGTTGCTGTCATTTCAACAGGTATACTGTAGTTTCCTAACAGAAACTTTAAAACACACTTCTCCATGCTGGAAACGTGCTTTTCAGCCTCTTCTGAGCTTTTTGTGATGTTTTAAGCTTGTTGCTGTCATTTCAGCAGTTATACAGTAGTTTCTTAACAGAAGCTTTAAAACACACATCTCCATGCTGGAAACGTGCTTTTCAGCCTCTTCTGAGCTTTTGTGATGTTTTAAGCTTGTTGCTGTCATTTCAACAGGTATACAGTAGTTTCTTAACAGAAGCTTTAAACACACATCTCCATGCTGGAAACGTGCTTTTCAGCCTCTTCTGAGCTTGTTGTGATGTTTTAACCTTGTTGCTGTCATTTCAGCAGTTATGCAGTAGTTTCTTAACAGAAGCTTTAAAACACACATCTCCATGCTGGAAACGTGCGTTTCAGCCTCTTCTGAGCTTGTTGTGATGTTTTAAGCTTGTTGCTGTCAATTCAACAGGTATACAGTAGTTTCTTAACAGAAGCTTTAAAACACACATCTCCATGCTGGAAACGTGCTTTTCAGCCTCTTCTGAGCTTTCTGTGATGTTTTAAGCTTGTTGCTGTCATTTCTACAGTTATACAGTAGTTTCTTAACAGAAGCTTTAAAACACACATATCCATGCTGAAAACGTGCTTTTCAGCCTCCATGCTTGAAACGTGCTTTTCAGCCTCTTCTGAGCTTTCTGTGATGTTTTAAGCTTGTTGCTGTCATTTCAACAGTTATACAGTAGTTTCTTAACAGAAGCTTTAAAACACACATATCCATGCTGAAAACGTGGTTTTCAGCCTCTTCTGAGCTTGTTGTGATGTTTTAACCTTGTTTCAGTAATTTCAACAGTTATACAGTAGTTTCTTAACAGAAGCTTTAAAACACACATCTCCATGCTGGAAACGTGCTTTTCAGCCTCTTCTGAGCTTGTTGTGATGTTTTAAGCTTGTTGCTGTAATTTCAACAGGTATACAGTAGTTTCTTAACAGAAGCTTTAAAACACACATATCCATGCTGAAAACGTGGTTTTCAGCCTCTTCTGAGCTTGTTGTGATGTTTTAACCTTGATTCATAATTTCAACAGTTATACAGTAGTTTCTTAACAGAAGCTTTAAAACACACATCTCCATGCTGTAAACGTGCTTTTCAGCCTCTTCTGAGCTTGTTGTGATGTTGTAAGCTTGTTGCTGTCATTTCAACAGGTATACAGTAGTTTCGTAACAGAAGCTTTAAAAACACACATCTCCATGTGGAAACGTGCTTTTCAGCCTCTTCTGAGCTTGTTGTGATGTTTTAAGCTTGTTGCTGTCATTTCAACAGTTATACAGTAGTTTCTTAACAGAAGCTTTAAAACACACATCTCCATGATGGAAACGTGCTTTTCAGCCTCTTCTGAGCTTGTTGTGATGTTTTAAGCTTGTTGCTGTCACTTCAACACGTATACAGTAGTTTCTTAACAGAAGCTTTAAAACACTCCATGCTGGAAACGTGCTTTTCAGCCTCTTTAAAGCTTTTTATGATGTTTAAAGCTTGTTGCTGTCATTTCAACAGTTACACAGTAGTTTCTTAACAGAAGCTTTAAAACACACATCTCCATGCTGGAAACGTGCTTTTCAGCCTCTTCTGAAGTTTTTGTGATTTTTTAAGCTTGTTGCTGTCATTTCAACAGTTGTACAGTAGTTTCTTAACAGAAGCTTTAAAACACACATCTCCATGCTGGAAACGTGCTTTTCAGCCTCTTCTGAGCTTTTTGTGATGTTTTAAGCTTGTTGCTGTCATTTCAACAGGTATACAGTAGTTTCTTAACAGAAGCTTTAAAACACACATCTCCATGCTGGAAACGTGCTTTTAGCCTCTTCTGAGCTTTTTGTGATGTTTTAACCTTGTTCAGTCATTTCAACAGTATAACTTGTTGTGATGTTTTAAGCTTGTTGCTGTCATTTCAACAGTTATACAGTAGTTTCTTAACAGAAGCTTTAAAACACACATCTCCATGCTGGAAACGTGCTTTTCAGCCTCTTCTGAGCTTTTTGTGATGTTTTAAGCTTGTTGCTGTCATTTCAACAGGTATACTGTAGTTCCTAAAAGAAGCTTTAAAACACACATCTCCATGCTGGAAACGTGCTTTTCAGCCTCTTCTGAGCTTTTTATGATGTTTTAAGCTTGTTGCTGTCATTTCAACAGGTATACAGTAGTTTCTTAAAAGAAGCTTTAAAACACACATCTCCATGCTGGAAACGTGCTTTTCAGCCTCTTCTGAGCTTTTTGTGATGTTTTAACCTTGTTTCTGTCATTTCAACAGGTATAAGTAGTTTCTTAACAGAAGCTTTAAAACACACATCTCCATGCTGGAACCGTGCTTTTCAGCCTCTTCTGAGCTTGTTGTGATGTTTTAAGCTTGTTTCAGTCATTTCAACAGGTATACAGTAGTTTCTTAACAGAAGCTTTAAAACACACATCTCCATGCTGGAAACAAGCTTTCAGCCTCTTCTGAGCTTGTTGTGATGTTTTAAGCGTGTTGCTGTCATTTCAACAGGTGTACAGTAGTTTCCTAAAAGAAGCTTTAAAACACACATCTCCATGCTGGAAACGTGCTTTTCAGCCTCTTCAAAGCTTTTTATGATGTTTTAAGCTTGTTGCTGTCATTTCAACAGGTATACAGTAGTTTCTTAAAAGAAGATTTAAAAACACACATCTCCATGCTGGAAACGTGCTTTTCAGCCTCTTCTGAGCTTTTGTGATGTTTTAACCTTGTTTCTGTCATTTCAACAGGTATAAGTAGTTTCTTAACAGAAGCTTTAAAACACACATCTCCATGCTGGAACCGTGCTTTTCAGCCTCTTCTGAGCTTGTTGTGATGTTTTAAGCTTGTTTCAGTCATTTCAACAGGTATACAGTAGTTTCTTAACAGAAGCTTTAAAACACACATCTCCATGCTGGAAACAAGCTTTCCAGCCTCTTCTGAGCTTGTTGTGATGTTTTAAGCGTGTTGCTGTCATTTCAACCAGGTGTACAGTAGTTTCCTAAAAGAAGCTTTAAAACACACTTCTCCATGCTGGAAACGTGCTTTTCAGCCTCTTCTGAGTTGTTGTGATGTTTTAAGCTTGTGCTGTCATTTCATGATTTAGAGTGGAGCCCTGTATCCCTGGAGGTCAAAGGCCAGACCGACAGCCACTTACTGGGCTTTGGGTGGGAGCATGGAGATGCTGGAAGGTGTTAACCCAGCCTGGAGGTCATAACCCAGACTTAGAGCCACCTACTGGGCCTGGGGAGGGACTGTGAGGATGCTGGGGCATGTTAACCCAGCTTCAGTGCATAGTTTTGGGGCTAAAACCTGAGGCCTGTAGCCTAGGAGGACAAAGACCAGCCTCACAGCAACTCACTGGACTTGGGAGGGATTTTGAGGGTTCTGGGGCATGTTAACCTAGCCTCATTGCATCGTTTTGGGGCATAGAGTGGAGGCCTGTAGCACTGGAGGTCAAAGGCCAGCCTCACAGCCCCTCACTGGGCCTTGGGAGTGAGTGTGAGGGTGCTGGAGCATGTTAACCCAGCCTCAGTGCATATAACTGGGATTTAGAGTGGAGGCTTGTATCTCTGGAGGTCAAAGACCAGACTGACAGCCACTTTCTGGACCTTGGGCTGGAGGTTGTTAACCCAGCCTGGAGGTCATCAGCCACACTTAGAGCCAATTACTTGGCCTTGTGAGAAATTGTGAGGGTGCTGGAGGGTGTTAACCCAGCGTCAGTGCATGTAACTGGGACTTAGAGCTGAGGCCTGTTGTCCTGGAGGTCATCACCCAGACTTAGAGCCACTTACTGGGCCTTGGGAGTGAGTGTGAGGGTGCTGGAGCATGTTGACCCAGCCTCAGTGCATGTAACTTGGATTTATAATAGAGCCACTTACTGGGCCTTGGGAGTGAGTGTGAGGGTGCAGAAGCATGTTAACCCATCCTCAGTGCATGTAACTGGGACTTATAGTGATGTTAACCCAGCCTAAGTGCATGTAACTTGGTGTTATAGTGGAGGTCTGTGGCCTGGAGGTCATCAGCCAGACTTTGAGCCACTTACTGGGCCTTGGGAGTAAGTGTGATGGTGCTTTAGCATGTTAACCCAGCCTCAGTGTATGTACCTGCAACTTACAGTGCAGGCCTGTAGCCCTGGAGGTCATCAGCCAGACAGAGCTACTTAATGGGCCTTAGGAGGGAGTGTGGATGTGCTGGGTCATGTTAACCCAGCCTCAGTCCATCGTTTCTGGGCTTAGAGTTGAGCCCTGTAGCCCTGGAGGTCAAAGGCCAGCCTCACAGCAACTCACTGGGCCTTGGGAGGGAGTGTGAGGGTGCTGGAGCATGTTAACCCAGCCTCAGTGCATGTAACTGGGACTTAGAGTGGAGGCTTTTATCCCTGGAGATCATCAGCCAGACTTAGAACAACCTACTACTTCTTTGGAGTGAGTGTGAGGGTGCTGGAGCATGTTAACCCTGCCTCAGTGCATGTAACTTGGATTTATAATAGAGGCCTGTAGCCATGGAGGTCATCAGCCAGAATGAAAGCCAATTACTGGGCCTTGGGAGGGATTATGGGGGTGCTGCATGGTGTTAACCCATCCTGGAGGTCATCAGCCAGACTTAGAGCCACTTACTGGGCCTTACGAGTGAGTTTGACGGTGCTGGGGCATGTTAACCCAGCCTCAGTGCATCATTTTGGGGCTTAGAGTGGAGGCCTATAGCCCTGGAGATCATCAGCCAGACTTAGAACAACCTACTACGCCTTTGAAGTAGGTGTGAGGGTGGTGGATCATGTTAACCCAGCCGCAGTGCATCGTTTTGGGGCTTAGAGTGAAGGCCTTTAGCCTTGGAGGTCAAAGGCCGGCCTCAAAACCACACACTGGGCCGTGGGAGGGAGTGTGAGTGTTGTGGGGGATGTTAAACCACCCTCAGTGCATCGTTTTGTGGCTTAGATTGGAGGCCTGTAGCACTGGAGGTAATCAGCCAGACTTAGAGCCACTTACTGGGCCTTTGGAGTGCGTGTGAGGGTGCTGGAGCATGTTAACCCAGCCTCAGTGCATGTAACTTGGACTTATAATGGAGGCCTCTAGCCCTGGAGGTAATCAGCCAGAATGAAAGCCAATTACTGGGCCTTGGGAGGGATTATGGGGGTGCTGCATGTTGTTAACCCAGCATGGAGGTCATCTGCCAGACTTAGAGCCACTTGCTGGCCTTACGAGGGAGTTTGAGGTGCTGGGGCATGTTAACACAGGCTCAGTGCATCATTTTGGGGCTTAGAGTGGAGGCCTATAGCCCTGGAAGGTCATCAGACAGACTTACAGCCACTTACTGGGCCTTGGGAGGGAGTGTGAGTGCTGGAGCATGTTAACCCAGCCTCAGTGCATGTAATTGGGACTTAGAGTGGAGGCCTGCAGCCCTGGAGGTCAAATGCCGGCCTCACAGCCGCTCACTGGGCCTTGGGAGTTAGTGTGAGTGTGCTGGAGCATGTTATCCCAGCCTCAGTGCATGTAACTGGGACTTAGAGTGGAGGCCTGTATCCCTGGAGATCAAAGGCCAGACTGACAGCCACTTACTGGGCCTGGGAGGGAGTATGTCTGTGATGGAGGGTGTTATCCAGCCTGTGGGTCATCAGCAAGACTTAGAGCCCCTTACTGGGACTTGGGAGGGAGTGTGAGGGTGCTGGGGCATGTTAATCCAGACTCAGGGCATGTAACCTGGACTTAGACCTGAGGCCTGTAGTCCTGGAGATCATTAGCATGACTTAGGACAACCAACTGGGCCTTTGGAGTGGGTTTGAGGGTGTTGGATCATGTTAACCCAGCCTCAGTGCATGTAACTTTGACTTAGAGTGTAGGCATGTATCCCTGGAGATCAAAGGCCTGACTGACAGGCACTTACTGGATTTTGGGAGGGAGTTAGGGGATGCTGGAAGGTGTTAACCCAGCCTGGAGGTCATCAGCCAGACTTAGAGCCACTTACTGGGCCTTGGGAGGGATTGTGAGGGTGCTGGGGCATGTTAACCCAGTCTCAGTGCATCGTTTTGGGGCTTAGAGTCGAGGCCTGTAGCCCTGGAGGTCAAAGGCCATTCTCATAGCCACTCACTGGGCCTTGGGAGGGAGCGTAAGTGTGCTGGGGCAAGTTAACCCAGCCTAAGTGCATCGTTTTGGGGCTTAGATTTGAGGCCTGTAGCCCTGGAGGTCAAAGGCCAGCCTCACATTCACTCACTGGGCCTTGGAAGGGAGTATGAGGTTGCTGGGCCATGTTAGCCCAGCCCCAGTGCCTTATTTAGGGGCTTAGATTGGAGGCCTGTAGCACTGGAGGTAATCAGCCAGACTTAGAGCCACTTACTGGGCCTTGGGAGTGCGTTTGAGGGTGCTGGAGTATGTTAACCCAGCCTCAGTGTATGTAACTGGAACTTACAGTGCAGGCCTGTAGCCCTGGAGGTCATCAGCCAGACAGAGCTACTTAATGGGCCTTGGGAGGGAGTGTGGATGTGGATGGGAGTGAGTGTGAGGGTGCTGGAGCATGTTAACCCAGCCTCAGTGCATGTAACTGGGATTTAGAGTGGAGGATTGTATCTCTGGAGGTCAAAGACCAGACTGACAGCCACTTTCTGGACCTGGGGAGGGAGCAAGGGGGGGCTGGAGGGTGTTAACCCAGCCTGGAGGTCATCAGCCACACTTAGATCCACTTACTTGGCCTTGTGAGGAATTGTGAGGGTGCTGGAGGGTGTTAACCCAGCCTCAGTGCATATAACTGGGACTTAGAGCTGAGGCCTGTAGTACTGGAGGTCATCAGCCAGACTTAGAGCCACTTACTGGGCCTTCGGAGGGAGCATCATGGTGCTGGAGCATGTTAACCCGTTCTCAAAGCAACTTACCAGGACTTGGGAGGGTGCTTGGGGGTGCTTGAGGGTGTTAATCCAGCCTGGACGTCATCAGCCAGACTTAGAGCCACTCACTGGGCCTTGGAATTTGAGTGTGAAGTTGCTGGGCCATGTTAACCCAGCCTCAGTGCCTCATTTTGGGGCTTAGATTGGAGGCCTGTAGCACTGGATGTCAAATGCCAGCCTCACAGCCACTCACTGGGCCCAGTGTGAGGGTGCTGGAGCATGTTCACCCAGCCTCAGTGCATGTAACTGGGATTTTGAGTGGAGGCTTTTATCTCTGGAGGTTAAAGGCCAGACTGACAGCCACTTACTGGACCTTGGGAGGGAGCTTGGGGGTGCTGGAGGGTGTTAACCCAGCCTGGAGGTCATCAGCCACCCTTAGAGCAACTTACTTGGCCTTGTGAGAGATTTTGAGGGTGCTGGAGGGTGTTAACCCAGCCTCAATGCATGTAATTGGGACTGATAGCGGAGGCCTGTGTACCTGGAGGTCATCAGCCAGAGTTAGAGCCACTTACTGGGCCTTGGGAGTAAGTTTGATGGGGCTGGAGCATGTTAACCAGCCTCAGTCCATCGTTTCTGGGCTTAGAGTGGAGAGATGGAGCCCTGGAGGTCAAAGGCCATCCTCGCAGCCACTCACTGGGCCTTGGGAGGGAGTGTGAGGGTGGTGGGCCATGTTAACAAAGCCTCAGTGCATGTTACTGGCATTTATAGTGGAAGTCTGTAGTCCTGGAGGTCATCAGCCAGACTTAGAACCAATTACTGGGCCTTGGGAGGGAGTATCATGGTTCTGGAGCATGTTAACCCATTCTAAAAGCAACTTACCAAGACTTGGGAGGGTGCTTCGGGGTGCTTGAGGGTGTTAACACAGCCTGGACATCATAAGACAGACTAAGAGCCACTTACTGGGCCTTGGGAGTGAGTGTGACGATGCTGGGGCATGTTAACCCAGCCTCAGTGCATGTAACTTGGACTTATAATGGAGACCTGGAGCCCTGGAGGTCAAAGCCCAGCCTCACAGTCACTCACTGGACCTTGGGAGGGAGCGTAAGGGTGCTGGGGCATGTTAACCCGCCTAACTGCATCGTTTTGGGGCTTAGATTTGAGGCCTGTAGGCCTGGAGGTCAAAGCCAGCCTCACAGCCACTCACTGGGCCTTGGGAGGGAGCGTAAGGGTGCTGGTGCATGTTAACCCAGCCTCATTGCATGTAACTTGGACTTATTGTGATGTTAACCCAGCTTCAGTGCTTGTAACTGGGACTTATAGTGGAGGCCTGGATCCCTGGAGGTGTAAGGCCAGACAGACAGCCACTTACTGGGCTTTGGGTGGGAGCATGGGGGTGCTCGAGGGTGTTTACCCAGCCTGGAGGTCATAACCCAGACTTAGAGCCACCTACTGGGCCTTGGGAGCGAGTGTGAGTGTAATGGGGCATGTTAACCCAGCTTCAGTGCATTGTTGTGGGGCTTAGAGTGGAGGCCTTTAGCCTAGGAGGACAAAGACCAGCCTCAGAGCCACTCACTGGACCTTGGGAGGGATTTTGAGGGTTCTGGGGCATGTTAACCTAGCCTCATTGCATCGTTTTGGGGCTTAGAGTGGAGGCCTGTAGCCTTGGAGGTCAAAGGCCAGCCTCATAGCCACTCACTTGGCCTTGGAAGGGAGTGTGAGGTTGCTGGGTCATGTTAACCCAGCCTCAGTGCCTCACTTTGGGGCTTAGATTGGAGGCCTTTAGAACTGGAGTTCAAATGCCAGCCTCAAAACCACTCACTGGGCCCAGTGTGAGCGTGCTGGAGCATGTTAACACAGCCTCAGTGCATGTAACTGGGATTTAGAGTGGAGGCTTTTATCTCTGGAGGTCAAAGGCCAGACTGACAGCCACTTACTGGACCTTGGGAGGGAGCTTGGGGGTGCTTGAGGGTGTTAACCCAGCCTGGAGGTCATCAGCCACACTTAGAGCCACTTACTTGGCCTTGTGAGGGATTTTGAGGGTGCTGGAGGGTGTTGACCCAGCCTCAGTGCATGTAACTGGTAGTTAGAGCTGAGGCCTGTAGTCCTGGAAGTCATCAGCCAGACTTAGAGCCACATACTGGGCCTTTGGAGGGAGTAAGATGGTGCTGGAGCATGTTAACCCGCTCTCAAAGCTACTTACAAGGACTTGGGAGGGTGCATGGGGTTGCTGGAGGATGTTAACCCAGCCTGGACGTCATCAGCCAGACTTAGAGCCACTTACTGGGCTTTGGACGGAGTGTGAGGGTGCTGGACCATGTAAACCAGCCTCAGTGCCTCATTTTGGGGCTTAGATGGAGGCCTGTAGCACTGGAGGTCAAATGCCAGCCTCAAAGCCACTCATGGGGGTTGGGAGTAAGTGTTAGGGCGCTGGCGCATGTTAACCCATTCTCAGTGCATGTAACTGGGACTTAGAGTGGAGGCCTGTATCCTGGAGATCAAAGGCCGGACTGACGGCACTTACTGGGCCTTGGGAGGGAGCATGGCGTTGCTGGAGGGTGTTAACACAGCCTGGAGGTCATCAGCCAAACTTAGAGCCACTTATGGGCCTTGGGAGGGAGTGTGAGGGTGCTAGGGCGTGTTAAGCAGCCTCAGTCCATGTTTCTGTGTTAGAGTGAGCCCTGTCGCCTGGAGGTCCAAGGCCAGCCTCACAGCCGCTCACTGGTCCTTGGGAGGGACTCTGAGGGTGGTGGGCCATGTTAACCCAGCCTCAGTGCATCGTTTTGGGGCTTAGAGTGAAGGTCTTCAGCCCTGGAGGTCAAAAGCCGGCCTCACAGCCACTCATCGGGCCTTGGGAGTGAGTGTGAGGTTGCAGAAGCATGTTAACCAATCCTCAGTGCATGTAACTGTGACTTATACTGATGTTAACCCAGCCTAAGTGCATGTACCTGGGTGTTATAGTGGAGGTCTGTGGCCCTGGAGGTCATCAGCCAGACTTTGAGCAACTTACTGGGCCTTAGGAGTAATTGTGATGGTGCGGGAGCATGTAAACCCAGCTCATTGTATGTAACTGGAACTTACAGTGGAGGCCTGTATCCTGGAGAACAAAGGCCAGACTGACAGCCACTTACTGGGCCTTGGAGGGAGCATGTGTGTGATGGAGGGTGTTAACCAGCCTGGGGGTCATCAGCCACACTCAGAGCCACTAACTGGGACTTGGGAGGGAGTGTGAGAGTGCTGGGGCATGTTAACCCAGACTCAAGGGAATGTAAATTGGACTTAGACCTGAGGCCTGTAGTCCTGGAGATCATTAGCACGACGTAGGACAACGTACTGGGCCTGTTGAGTGGGTTTGAGGGTGTTGGATCATGTTAACCCAGCCTCAGTGCATGTAACTTGGACTTAGAGTGTAGGCCTGTATCCCTGGAGATCAAAGGCCAGACTGACAGGCACTTACTGGGCTTGGGAGGGAGCTAGGGGGTGCTGGGGCATGTTAACCCAGCCTCAGGCATCGTTTGGGGCTTAGAGTCGAGGCTGTTGCCCTGGAGGTCAAAGGCCAGCTCTTAGCCACCCACTGTGCCTTTGGAGGGAGCGTAAGGGTGCTGGGGCATGTTAACCCAGCCTAAGTGCATTGTTTATAGGCTTAGATTTGAGGCCTGTAGCCCTGGAGGTCAAAGCCAGCTCACAGCCACTCACTGGGACTTGGGAGGGGCGTAAGGGTGCTGGGGCATGTTAACCCAGCCTAAGTGCATGTTATTGGCTAAGATTGAGGCATGTAGCCCTGGAGGTCAAAGCCAGCCTCACAGCCACCTACTGGGCCTTGGGAGTGAGCGTGAGGGTGCTGGAGCATGTTAATCCAGCCTCCTTTCATGTAATGGACTTATTGTGATATTAACCCAGCTTCAGTGCATGTAACTGGGACTTATAGTGGAGGGATGTATCCTGAGGTCAAAGGCCAGACTGACAGCAACTTACTGGACCGTGGGTGGGAGCGGGGGGTGCTGGAGGGTGTTCACCCAGCCTGGAGGTCATCGCACACTAGAGCCACTTACTTGGCCTTG
>NW_022602803.1:0-34481 GCF_008692095.1 Etheostoma spectabile | reverse complement strand
GAGTGACATCAGACGAGAATTTCCGGCGGCACAGGAGCCATATACCAGAAATGAAACGCTGTGGATATAGACTATGTTCAAGTATACCTTAACAATCCTTTATATTGTGTCATATATATTGCGCTATTAAAATGGATTTAAATACATTGTAGAGATTGGATACACATTGAATTTAAGACTTTCTTTTGTTGAACAGTGTCAGAAAATCTTTATTACATCACCTACATGATTAATGGTTTAAAAATAATGAATCAAAGAAAACACAAGGCCACGGAACTTTAATGGGACCTGTGGCATAAGACCTTATCCATAGGGTGTGTCCCCTAGCTGTCTGTGAGAACTCCAAGCATCTTCCCCTCCTTACTGGCATTGCAGCTGATGATGCTGCAGAGCATAGTTGTCCATAAATTTTAAGAGCCAAAGGGCAGAAAATGTTTGAGATTGGCGCAATCCCAATTAACATTTCAGAATGATTCTCTTTTTTATATGCATGTGCTTCTGAACACTGACCCCATAAAAAATGAAGTATTGGTTAATTTTTGTTTTTTTCTTCCCAGCTGATCTTCCCCTCCCAATTGTATCCGGCTGTAGCAGGTGGGCATAAAGAGCACTGAGCTGGACAGTTCTTGCCATTATTGGCCATCTTCTCTTGGATATCGGAGAAGGAGAAACTGGAGAAGTTTTGTGGATTTCTTAAGAACTACCAAGCCCCGAGGGAAACATTTATCTAGTCTTCCTTTTCTAATTGGCAGCCCCAGATTATCCTCTTCTTCTACTGACATTGTCCAAATGTCCATGTTAAATGCCACAACTGCGCCTGCTGCCTGCGCCCCTCTCTCCACAGTGTGCTCGGGCCCAGACTGCTCGTTCCCCCAGCAACTTCAACGAGACGCTGGGCCTGATCCTGAGCACCGTGCTCACTGTGATGCTCGCCATGTTCATGTTCTCCATGGGCTGCACCGTGGAGGTCAAAAAAGCTGTGGAGCCACATCAAGAGGCCCTGGGGCATCCTCATTGGCTTCCGGTGCCAGTTTGGAATCATGCCTTTATTACCACCCGCCTTCGCCCTGTCGCTGGCCTTCAACGTGCTGCCAGAGTTCAGCTGTTGTCCATTATCATCATGGGCTGCTGTCCCGGAGGCACGGGCTCCAACATCATCTGCTACGGCTGGATGGAGACATGGACCTAAGGTAAGAACCAGGCTGGGACAGACTGAGTATGCAACGAGGAATCAATCGGTTGTACTATTTAAGTAAACGTCAATTAGTCTGATAATCAAGTCATTTCTTATGAAAACCACGAGGGGAATAAATCATCACAAACCATGCGCCCTCTCTTGATTATTCAATTCAAAGATAAATCAATGAATTTATTAGTTGTCAACTATTAAATTAATCACCAACTTTTTTGACAATCAATTAATCAGTTTGAGTCATTACGTCTGCTTCCAGCGTGTTAATGGGACACGTCTAGTTTCTTCTCTAAATTGAATATCTTTGAGTTGTGGACAGAATGAGAACATTTGAGGACGTCGTCTTGGCCTTTGGGAAACCCTGATACACATTTTTCCCCATTTTCTGACATTTTAGAGACAAAACCTAATCGAATATTGAGAAACAATCAAAAGAAGAATCACTATAAATCAACATTATATGAAAATAATGGTTAGTTGCAGCCCCAACCAGCTGGCTGGTTTGGCAAGCTCATTGGTTATCTCATGTGATAATGTTGGATGACTGAACACCTTCAAAATATTGAAAAACCTGCCAACCTGACCACACCGGATGGTTGAATGGTTAATAACACGCAAGTTGTGCAATCTGTGTGTGAGAAGCGAGATCTGTAACATGTAAAATAATCCCTGAATGCGTACTTAGATGTGTGAATGTGTCCACTAATCAGCAAATGTGTTTAAGAATCAGTGAATGCATAATTATATTTATATGCTATAGGTGTAAAAACAAACCGTCAATAACTGCAAATTCATAGACAATCTGTAATGCGTACATAGATATTAAAAGTCAAATATTTGCTCCAACGGTTGGAAATACGACAGGTCGTCAGTTACAACTCAGTCTTTGTACACGTGACTTTTGCCTACACTTCTGCTACGACAGACATCTGCAAATGTGTGCCGAGATTGTCTGTTCTGCTCAGCTCGTTTTTAGGGTTTATGATGTACGTGGAGTAGAAACAAAGCGTTGTCTCTAATTAGAATCTCGATAGTCAGCTATAACCGCTGCTAGGCCCAACACTACTCCTCCCCAGTGTCAGCAGTGGCCATAGACCCAATACGACTTGGTGTAGTGTGTCTACGCAGCCCAGCAAAGTCACATGTAACGTGTCCTGGGCACCGAGATCCAAAATGGCCGACAGCACATAGACATAGTGGCACTGTTACACCCAACTCTTGGGAACACCCATTCAAGGTGTCCTTCTACACACCCAACATGGGTTAGTAATAGGATAAAATGTAGGTCCATTTAGGCTGATATTCATAAAGGGTTGTTAGACCCAATGTAGGTTGATCAAATTTTCCAAATTGGGCCCTTCACCTGTACCCCATGACTCCCCCCCCCCCCTTTTGTCTTATAAGGTAGTGTACGTGTACAGTATGATCGGGCCAGTGAGGGCACCAGTTGTTACTTACTTTAGTAAAATATCATGTTGAATCCCATTGAAAAACTACAATGCATGAACGAAATATGTTATTAAAAGAAGCTTGCTTGACATGATCTCCCCTCCCCAGTATCAGTATGACAGCCTGCTCCTCCATCCTGGCCTTGGGATGATGCCTCTCTGCCTGCTCATTTACACCCCCCACCTGGACTTCCTCCGACACCATCGAGATCCCGTTTGACAGCATCGGTAAGTAAGAAGAAGAATTCCACAAAGACTTTATACTTTAAGGGCTTCCATGCCTATTGTTTTTATCGGGTTAATCAATCACTTTGTAGTTTTCTACCAAGAGCACTGTACAGGGTTATTATCATCTTATAAACCTGTGCTAAACTGAAGTGTGTTTATCCTCAGGTATCACTCTGGTGGCCCTTCTTATCCCAATTGGTGCTGGGATTTTTGTTAAACGCAGGTGGCCCACCTAGCAAAAAAGATCCTCAAGGTAGGAATCTAAATATGATTCTACTTAATTTTTGATTATGATGTTTGATCAAGTTTTTTTTTTTTTTAATGTACACATGTGGCTTTATCCAATGAAACAGGTAGGTCCATCGCAGGCTTCGCCCTCATTGTCATCATAGCTGTGGTTGGAGGAATTCTCTACCAGTCCCTCCTGGGACATCGCTCCCTCCCTGTGGATTATTGGAACTATCTTCCCCTTCATTGGTTTTGGCCTGGGGTTCTTCTCTGCCCGTTTTGCAGGTCAACCCTGGCCAGGTAGGGTGACAGCATATACCAGTTTTGTCAAATAAATCTTGAACTGCTTGATTTACATTAATATTTGCTTCATAACTTGTTTTTAACCCTAACCCTGTAAAAAAAAATCTCCTCACTATCTGCTAGCTGCCTGTCCCCTTAACACACTGTAAAAAAAAATCTCCTCACTATCTGCTAGCTGCCTGTCCCCTTAACACACTGTAAAAAACCTCTCCTCACTATCTGCTAGCTGCCTGTCCCCAGAACACACTGTAAAAACATCTCCTCACTATCTGCTAGCTGCCTGTCCCCCAGAACACACTGTAAAAACATCTCCTCACTATCTGCTAGCTGCCTGTCCCCAGAACACACTGTAAAAAACCTCTCCTCACTATCTGCTAGCTGCCTTTCCCCATAACACACTGTAAAAAACATCTCCTCACTATCTGCTAGCTGCCTGTCCCCAGAACACACTGTAAAAAAGAAAAAGCGGTCTCTGTAGACAGCCCAGGCTCCACAAATGGCACCAAAAACATACTGTGCCAACCAGACCCACATCTGGATGATGTGGGTCTGGTTTGTCAGGCTACAATACCAAACCATTTTCAAAGATTGTTGTCCCCATGATTCACTTAGACACAAAAACATGGGAAAATAGGGTCCAGGTCAAAAAAAAAAAGTTTCCCTTTATATTAAATTCTATACATCTTGAAATCACTTCTGCATCAACAAACCCCAAATCCCTGCTTTGTTCAGATGCCGAACCATCGCACTGGAGACGGGTTTCCAGAACTCGCAGCTGTGCAGCACCATTGTCCAGCTGTCCTTCAGCCCGGCTGAGTTGGAAGTCATGTTCGCATTCCCACTCATCTACAGCATCTTCAGCTGGTGGTGGCAGTCTCGTGTGTGGGAGGTGAGAGTTTAGCAGGCAGATTCCCACTGCATGCCTTTACCAATGTGTCCCTGAGCAAGACACTTAGCATTTTCATCAAAACTGGATGTGTCATCTACCACCAAAACAATATTTAGGTAGTTGGGCTGTCAACTAGTGTCAAATGTTAATCAGTTTCCATAGTTAACTGTAATTTCTTTTTTATTTAACCTTTATTTATCCAGGTAAGTCTATGAAAACAAATTCTCATTTGCAATGACGACCGATCACATTCACACAGTTCCACTTACCTACCTGGAAGCTGCCCCCCCCTCAACCACAGTCTGACTGATTACATTCATACCTGGAAGCTGCCCCCCCCCCCCCACCACAGATCTGATCTGAGGATATTCTCAAGAGTAACCTCAAACGTAGGGTTTGCTCAAAAATATGATGAAAGCATAGTATTGCAAGAGCATGTTTCTGAATCCATATGTTTTTCCTCTGCAGCCTACCAGGTGTTAAAAAGCGCTGTGGCGGCGGTTCAGCGGATGCGGACAGGGAGGCTCCGCCCCTGGAAGCTGGCGACGGTGACTCGGCGAAAAAGAACGCCCACGCCGTGGACAACAGCGCCTTTGAGTTTGATCACGACGACGGCGGAGAGATGGAGAAGGACGTGAAAAAGATCACTCGGATGTGAGATCACAGACGCTGTACTGATCAGTGTGAACACCCAGGGCCTCAGCACTACTGCAGACAGCTGCCAACACACCACACACACACACACACACACACACACACACACCACACACACACACACACTGTGACGACACACTGCACTCTGCAGGCGGAGCTGTACACCCAGCTCCTGTTCTGAAACATTTTGCCAGAACTGGAGCCCGGACGTCCTCCCCAGTGGGGCCCACGAGGAGCAGCGACTGACACACTGCTTTACATTGTGTTGAATTGCACCGTATGAATATACAAGAACCTCCTTTGACTTAATTATTCATATATTTTAATCCATATATTATCATTTCTGTCAGAAAGCCCGTTGTGTATTTTCTGTCTGATTCCAACTTGTGGCTGGGAATATTCCCTACTATCACTGTACTGTGACTTCAATATTGACTTCATTTGATACCAATCTCATAAAAATCTATTTGAACAAAAGATGTATTACAACATTACACACTGCCCTGTATTAACTGGTATCGGATCAATACCAAAGATTGCAGTTTTGCACACCGTTAGTAATTTAGGAGGTACTACTAGTTCTCGTGTGCTCTGATGAATACGGCACGCAGTTAACACACCAGTCCTAATTTAACCACTGGCTGGGAAAAGGTGAACTACAGCTTTAAAATTATTTATTTCAAAGTTTCCTTTAAGGCTGTGTAGCAGATAGAAACTTTAAGGTAGTAAAAAAAATGAGCAGTATCAAATGAGCAGTGTGTACTTTGAGAGACAATGTTCCGCAGTCCTGAAACCCACTAAGAGAGCACAATGCTTTTATGTTTGACCCATTGTGTTGTCTTCCCGTCGACCGTGAAAAAAAGTTATCGCATTTTCTGACATTTTGTCACTTTTTTAATGTAGAGGTCTTTTTTTTTTTTTTTATGTTTTTCCAAAGTTGTTTGATATTTCTACTGTTGACATTTTCAGCTTTTTTTTCGAAGGCCCATTCTTTGTAATGAAAAAAACGGAAAACAGGAGGGTTTAAAGAAAAGGTTATTCTGGTGTAACAGAAGATTTGGCCCTTGGTCCAGATGCAAATGTCTGCTGTGTTTCTTCTTCTCTGCTTCTTTTGGACTACAGTAGTCGATACGTAGCGGTAAGGGTGGGATGAAGAAACACGGATATACACCATGTCCCAGTATATTTATGAAACATATTCACAGGAGTTAGTCCTCTGTATTGTGCAAATGTAAAAAAAAACAACAAAATTCCAAATTTCATGGATACATGTATTGTACATTAACAAAATACTATACAAAACTCTTTGCTTTCCTACAGTATTTACCACTATGTGTAAGTCGAGAAACGTTCCCTTCTGAAATGGTGTTTTTATCAAAACACGTTGACATTGTTGTTGTCTATTTTGTTTGAACTATTGAGCTCAATAAACATATTCATATTTGTTACTTAGGCATGTTGTATGTGTATTTATGTAGAAGTGATAATAAAGAGAATATATATTAAATGGCTCTTTGGCTGATAGGCGTTAGGTGTTGGGATAGTTACTGTTAAAACGTATTCCACTACCACGAAATACTAGAGTTGGGTATTGTTGGATTTTTGGGATTCCGATGTAGCGTACGTTTACCGCGGTAGACTACAGAGAAAGAAGGAAATATTTGGGTACCCAAACCATGTCCTAAAGTGGATCTGTAACATACTCAGAAAATGGATGCGCGAAAGACAGCAACAAAATTGAAGGACAGGAAAAAAAGGTAACAGAAATACAACACTGCACTCTCTTGTAAACTCCCAACGGCAGCAAAAAAGAGACACCCCCCCGGTTTGGTTCGTAGAGTATTGGCTAGAAAGTAGGTTTAAAATAAAAAAAAAGGTGCAGATGAAAGTAAAACAACAATTATGTATCAGCTTGTGTGTTATCACCATCCTGTGGCGCTCAGTGGACGATGAAGGACCAAGAAGAAGACATGCTTTTATTAATCCCACAAGGGGAAATTACTTGGCGTACACTTTCACAAAGGCCTGAAACACAGACACACACACACACACACACACACACACACACATGCCCAGGACTATACATGCACAAATGGAGGGATGTTAGAGTGGGGGGGGGCTGTCCATTAAAGGTACCCCAAGCAGGTTTGGTGCCTTGCTGAAAAAGGTGAACCGACCCCTCTCCAGCTTCCAGTCCAGACTCCGCCATTGAACCGGCGCCCTCGGGTTCTCAGGCAAAGTCCCTATGGTCCGAGGTAAGCCCCCCCCCCCCCCCCCCCCCCCCCCCACTATACTCATAAATAACATTCGACTTTGTTTGTTTACTTTTAATGTAGCACATTCATTTAAAAAACTCCTTAGTAGGTGTCCTATAGGACTTTTTAATGGCCACCCTGCAGCCAATCAGAACGGAGTGTTGTCCCAGACCATGGTATAACTTTGGTACTACACACGCTACTCCGTATGTCCTTTTGAAAAAACTGGCACGTGTGTAGATTTTGGTCTTCAAAAGTGAAAAATGTCCACATGCACAGGCCACGTGGTCCTGGTCCAGGGTCCGAAACATATTGCTTTTCAACCATTAAAAAAACACGTTTAACTCTTGCAGTTGTTTAAAGTCCAAGCTGTGACAGCAAAAGCAAGTCCCCTGTCACAAAAGGAGAAGGGCTGCCATGTGATGGCATCCGTGTTCTGCTGTGTGTGACATAACGGATCCCTTCAGAGTGGGAGCAAACCCAGGACACACACTCGCCCCTCCTCCTGATGAGGGCACTACAGCTGCCTTCACTTACTCATAGAGGTAATGGGAATTCTCACGTGTATCTCCCCATTGGTAACACGTACAGTACATATTTTAAAGGGTTTAAGAGAAGAGTCAGTTGAGTTGTCTCCTTATTAAAAGAGGTCATGCTTTTTGAAACGCCCGCACCCCCCCCCACACACACACAGCTGTTTGATTCAGCCTAATTAGGCCTTGTTAAACATGGGGGATTGTTACAAGTGAGACATGTTCTGATTGGTTCCCTGTTGGTTGACCTTAACCCTTGTGTTGTCTTCAAACTGACCCGGGACTTATTTGGGATTTAAAAACAATTCTGAAATAACATTTCCTTCATAATCTATTAACAAATATTGCCTTTTATCTCAATTTCAAAAAATGGAGATAACATATGTGTTTAGGGAATGCATCAGTCTCTACTAGCACACAATTAAAATGGAAGTGTGATGTGTTTTTTGTCATAAGGTCATAATTCCTGTTAAAAATCCACTATGGAAAAAACACAAAGGGTCATATCCAGAATAATGTTCTGAACTGAGTCAGGAATACATGTTTATCACAGGAAATAAGGTAAACACGCTGATTTCAGGTAGAAAAAATGTAACTTGTACCATTTTTCTTCTTGTAACAATTTGAAATGGGTCAATTGGACCCCGATACCATACAAGGGTTAAGTAATTCCAGCATAGATAGCTGGAATGCAATTTATAATGGTTTTCACCTCTGTTGATCCTTCTGCCTTCGTCTTGGAAGACGGTAAAGCTCGACAAGGAGACGACGGATTTCTCCGGTGACGTGTATATTGTTACGTCACCTGAGAAACAGAACAATATATACGCCACCAGAGAAATAGAAGTTATTGCAAACCAACAAAGTGATCGGGGTTGCGTCCGAAATGGCAGACTATGCCCTGCACGTACTCAACAGGCTACTATGGTTCAACATGCTTTTGTGTAAATTTTCATTTTCAGCGTCGCATTCTGAGACGGTCCTTGCCGGTTGGTGAGGCGTTGCCATGGTTACCCCTGCTGACCATAGCTCTGGCGAATGTTTAAATCACTGCAAATGGAAAGCAACTAAACCAATGTTCACAGGTGCCAAAATCACAGATTTTTAAACTTGGAAAAGCAAATTAGAGTGTTCTTTGAAGTTAAAGAGCTCCTTGGTTGCTGCCCTTTGTGTTATGAACGTTGTCATTACTAACGCATTGCATTGTGGGATACTTATGCTGCCTTAGTGTAGCTCCGTAGTATTTCAATTGCTATAGTAAAATTCACATACTACTGGTTTCATACTAAGGCTTCCGATGTACCAAAAAATGTCACCATGGAATTTGGGTCCATGGCTCAACCCACCTTCATCGTGAGGAGAGCTCTAAGGCCTCCTGCATACTGCCTGGGTGGCGGGAGCCTGGCATTTCTGATGCGTGGCGTGAGCGTGGCGTTTCAGATGCGTGGCGTTTCTGATGCGTGGCGTTTCTGATGCGTGGCATTTCTGATGCGTGGCGTGAGCGTGGCAGCTGCGTGGCGTGAGCGTGGCGTTTCTGTGGCGTGGCGTGAGCGTGGCAGCTGCGTGGCCCGGAGTTTCTGATGCGTGGCGTGAGTGTGGCAGCTGCGTGGCGTGAGCGTGGCGTGGCGTGAGCGTGGCGTGAGCGTTGCGTTTCTGATGCGTGGCGTGAGTGTGGCGCTTCTGATGCGTGGCGTGAGCGTGGCAGCTGCGTGGCGTGAGCGTGGCAGCTGCGTGGCGTGAGCGTGGCGTTTCTGTTGCGTGGCGTGAGCGTGGCAGCTGCGTGGCCTGGAGTTTCTGATGCGTGGCGTGAGTGTGGCAGCTGCGTGGCGTGAGCGTGGCGTGGCGTGAGCGTGGCAGCTGCGTGGCGTGAGCGTGGCGTGAGCGTGGGCGTGGCGTTTCTGATGCGTGGCGTGAGTGTGGCAGCTGCGTGGCGTGAGCGTGGCGTGGCAGCTGCGTGGCGTGGCAGCTGCGTGGCGTGAGCGTGGCGTGGCAGCTGCGTGGCATGGCAGCTGCGTGGCGTTTCTGTTGTGTGGCGTGAGCATGGCAGCTGCGTGGCGTGAGCGTGGCGTTTCTGATGCGTGGCGTGGCAGCGCGTGGCGTGAGCGTGGCAGCCGCGTGGCGTGAGCGTGGCGTTTCCACTGTGTGGCGTGAGCGTGGCAGCTGCGTGGCGTGAGCGTGGCGTGGCAGCTGCGTGGCGTGAGCGTGGCGTTTCTGTTGCGTGGCGTGAGCGTGGCGTGAGCGTGGCGTGAGCGTGGCGTGAGCGTGGCGTGGCGTTTCTGATGCGTGACGTGAGCGTGGCAGCTGCGTGGCGTGAGCGTGGCATGGCAGCTGCGTGGCGTGAGCGTGGCGTTTCTGTTGCGTGGCGTGAGCGTGGCGTGAGCGTGGCGTGAGCGTGGCGTGGCGTTTCTGATGCGTGACGTGAGTGTGGCAGCTGCATGGCGTGAGTGTGGCGTGGCAGCCGCGTGGCGTGAGCGTGGCGTGGCAGCCGCGTGGCGTGAGCGTGGCGTTTCTGCTGTGTGGCGTGAGCGTGGCAGCTGCGTGGCGTGAGCGTGGCGTTTCTGTTGCGTGGCGTGAGCATGGCGTGAGCGTGGCATGAGCGTGGCGTTTCTGTTGCGTGGCGTGGCAGCTGCGTGGCGTGAGCGTGGCGTTTCTGTTGCGTGGCGTGAGCGTGGCGTGAGCGTGGCGTGAGCGTGGCGTGGCGTTTCTGATGCGTGACGTGAGTGTGGCAGCTGCATGGCGTGAGTGTGGCGTGGCAGCCGCGTGGCGTGAGCGTGGCGTGGCAGCCGCGTGGCGTGAGCGTGGCGTGGCAGCCGCGTGGCGTGAGCGTGGCGTTTCTGCTGTGTGGCGTGAGCGTGGCAGCTGCGTGGCGTGAGCGTGGCGTTTCTGTTGCGTGGCGTGAGCATGGCGTGAGCGTGGCATGAGCGTGGCGTTTCTGTTGCGTGGCGTGAGCGTGGCAGCTGCGTGGCTTAAGCGTGGCGTTTCTGTGGCGTGGCGACTGCGTGGCATTTTCTACATCTTTCTCCATCAGAAACGTGTCTGACGCGCCGCTGCTGCTGCTAGCCTTGTCTGTACACATGTAAGTCTTCCCTTGGTAAAATGAAATAATAGCAGAAGTGTACATCATGTTAAACATAAACATACTAATTTGATGACAGCAAAGACAACGTCGGCAGTACTGACGGCTAAATAGGGTACAGAATATTTTGTTCTGTATGACGGGGCAATATTTGAAAATCAATGATTATCATTTATTTTTTTAATTACATTTACATCTGCATTTATGTCAAAACTTGGAGATTTTTAGACATCAAAATGACATTTATCAATGTATTCACGCCAAAATGACATATAAACGTCTTTAGTAGTCTATTTTGCCTGGAAGCGCATATAAAAAAAAAATAGACGTCGGTCTTATTTCTAGCATGCACGCGTTTTCGTCGTGGCTCGAGCCGCGTTGAAACTGCCGGGCTACAATGAATTAATTTCCTCGAACATCATTTCCTCTTAGAGTAACAAAACATTGACTTTACGTTCATATCTTTATTTTCTTAGTCTCTTAAAAATAACTAAATGTGTTTATTTTCTAAATTAGCTATGAGTTCAAATAGTAGCATATGGCTACTGGGCAAAATTGTCAATTGAGCACATAATATCTCTGTGGTTGTGACCACCACTTGATATAAAAAGTGTGTTTATAATATTCATCAGGTTATGAGTTGAGCTATTATATTACATACATGTTAGCTCCAACTATATTAGTCTTCATTAAGCTTCTACAGGTACCTTAGCTTTGCGAACTGGGAAACACAGCAAGGAACACATTGGCTATTTCTGGCTATTCTCTGCTTTTATACAAAATCTCTCTTTTTGTGACCTCTCTCGTCGTGCCCCATCCCAGATTCACACACTGTTTATTTAATTGGATTATCATTTTATGAGATGGAGGAAAGATGTTTGCAACGAAAAGAAGTTTGGAAAGGACGAACGTTTTAATGATATGAACTCTTGATTTATAATTGGTGTTTTTATTTTCCCATTTCTTTACTTCCTCTTTAACCTCGCTGAGCTCAAGCTCCCGGTTTCTTTCACTGCAGTCACGGTTACAAATGGTTAAACCCCGAATTTTGTGTCTTTCCTCCCCAGTCCTGTGGTGTTGGTCCTGTCCTGTGCTCCCCTGCGTGTCGGTGTGTTCTGTTCCCTGTTTTATTTTGAAGCCCGGTCTCTGTCTCGTCCTGTCTTTAGTTCTACTTCCTGTGTTTTCCCTCTCTTGTGATTACCTGATGTTTCCCACCTGCTTCCCTGTCCTCCTGTCACCTGCCTGTCGTTACCTCGTTACCTCGTGTATTTAATGTCTGGGCTTCCCCTGTCTTTAGTCAGATTCTTTTTCATAGTCAACCTGTTCCTGGTGTGGTCCAGATCGTCCCAGTGAGTTGTCCCCTGTGCAGTTACGCTGGTTGTTTTTGTTGTATTGCCTTGCCCTGGACCTGTTTTTGGACTTTTGGATTTTGCCTGTTCCTTTTTGCTCCCTGTGTTTTTACTTGGACTTTGTTTAATAAATTCTTGTTTACCATCGCCTGCCTGCCGTCCTTGTCTCTGCATTTTTGGGC
Organism: Etheostoma spectabile; assembly: GCF_008692095.1. Classification (NCBI taxonomy): domain Eukaryota; kingdom Metazoa; phylum Chordata; class Actinopteri; order Perciformes; family Percidae; genus Etheostoma; species Etheostoma spectabile. The sequence goes on along the minus strand of NW_022602803.1, from coordinate 22,144 downwards.
CTATCCTCCTCTAACTGTAACAGTAAGTACCCTTTTTGTGTACCTCAAGTACACAAAAAGGGTACTTGAGGTACTTTTTTTTTTTTTTTGTAGGCTACGTTATTGTAAAGTGTTTCTGCAGTCTGATTTACAGACTAACAAATCACAGAACAGTCACTGAAACAAGTACATAAGTACTTTTGAAAAAAAAATGTAATCTCGAAATGTGTATCTTTCGAATGTTGTTGTCCAACCAAGCGACACCCAGTTCTTTGAGCGTCCACCACAAACCGGCCACCGCTTCAAGAGTATATGGCTGCCGCCTGAAGCGTCCCATGTCATCCGTCCCGTCTCATGCGGAGGCGTGTCCAACGGTAAATCCAGAGGGTCAAAAATGCAAAATCGCGAACATTTTTTTTTTAATTCATTTTTATGATTGCGGCAATCATACAAATTAATAAAAAAAATTTTTTTAACTAAACAGGTCCATAAGATAAATGTAGACTATCATACTGATGAATAAAAACACTTAAAATATATGTTCGTCTATAAAATAAATGCAGATTATAGGCAAACTGAAAAAATCCTGCCATCCCCGAGTTTCTACTTTTCAAAATAAAAGCTCACATCTGGAACAAAATACTAATATCTCTCTTTTCAAAGTTAAAGCTCACGTCAACTATCATGCTAATGAATAAAATATTTGGTGTGTTTTTAAATATTTAAAAATACATGTCCGTCTCTAAAAAAATGCAGATGATAGGCAAACAAAAAAATTCCTTCTATAGCTGCATCTTTGATCCAAGTTAACTTGGATCAAAGATGCAGAAGGAATTTCTCTTCCGACCGAGTTCAAGCATTTGGTTTTGTTTTTAAAAAAAATGTCCCCCTTTCATACAATACAAAATACAATAGAACCGCTGGCGGAAGTGGAAGAAAAATTCAATCGCATCCTGGCCCAAGGCCGTGGCGGCAGAGATATGCAGTCAAATGCAGGACGGGTCCCAGAGACCCGAAGGCCGAGGCCGCGGTAGTAGAAAAATAGAACCGCATTCTGCCCCGGGTCCCAGAGACCCGACAGCCGAGGCCGCGGTAGTAGAAAAATAGAACCGCATTCTGTCCCGGGTCCCAGAGACCTGACAGCATTCTTTCCCGGGTCCCAGAGAGCCGACAGCATTCTGTCCCCGGTCCCAGAGACCCGGCAGCATTCTGTCCTGGGTCCCAGAGACCTGACAGCATTCTGTCCCGGGTCCCAGAGAGCCGACAGCATTCTGTCCCCGGTCCCAGAGACCCGGCAGCATTCTGTCCTGGGTCCCAGAGACCTGACAGCATTCTGTCCCGGGTCCCAGAGAGCCGACAGCATTCTGTCCCCGGTCCCAGAGACCCGGCAGCATTCTGTCCTGGGTCCCAGAGACCTGACAGCATTCTGTCCCGGGTCCCAGAGACCTGACAGCATTCTGTCCCGGGTCCCAGAGAGCCGACAGCATTCTGTCCCCGGTCCCAGAGACCCGGCAGCATTCTGTCCTGGGTCCCAGAGAGCCGACAGCCGAGGCCGACAGTCGCTCTCGCCATGCTGATAAGCAGTTGTATTTGCAGCAATGTCCCGGGGAAGTGTGAAAACAATATAGAATATACAATTAAAAAGTCTTGGGAAGCGTGTAACATGTTTATTTTGTAGTCTTGTTGTGTGTGCAGATCGTGGATTGTTGTCCCTCCTCAGGAGGTCAGGAGGTCCTGCCGTTAGTTGGCAAAATCGGCTGCGTCGCTGATGCAGGTTTCATCAGATGTAGCTTCATTAACATGGAACAACACGAGCATAACATCAGAAATGAGCAAACTATATGTAGCTTATGGCAAAATTGTTAACAGTTTTTTTTACGTTTTTCAATTGATTGCAACAAATGTGGTCACGAATTTACCCGTGACTCCGTCTGGAAAATTATTCGTGATTTCGTAACTTTGACCCTCTTGATTTACCGTTGGACACACCTCCGTATGAGACGGGACGGATGACATGGGACGCTCCAGGCTGCAGCCATACCCGTCTCCAACGCTTTGACATCCCTGCTCCCAGCTAACAATTTTTGGTTCCCAGAACGTTCGTTTTTTGTTGTGGTAACGTTCCCTGAACGTTTGTTTTGGTTGTCTGTTGGTTAATTGGAAGGTATTCTTAACGTTGTGTTGATTTGAATGGGAATGACCGGTCTACTGTCGTTTATCGTATGGAAACAAGTTATTCACAGGACTTTCCAATTAAGAGCTCAAATTTACTGACGACCCTGAATGCAGCACACGCCCGTTTACAGAGAGAGAGACAACAATCCGACGAAGAGAAGCATATCGTAAGTCACAATATGTTAACCGCATTTTTTTACTACATGAAATGCCTGTCACCCACTTTTATAAGTATAAAAAGTTTAGGGCACTGAAAAAGATGCTGTCGTGTGTCTTATAGGCATCGAATAGCGTCAGTATCTACAAAGAAGCTCGAGAAAAGTTCATCTCCTCGTTTCCTCTTCGACTTTACCGTTATTAACGTTGGCGTTATAGCAAGTCTGCGCGCGAGACACTGACGGATGTGACTACCTAGTCATAACTTAATGTTATATCAAGTTAACTCCTAAATATAGGTGGTTGGGTTGTTGCGCTGGAAACCGAGCCGTAAGAAATTAACGGGCCTCATTCCTCCATTCAGGGGTAGTATTGACCGAAAGCGCCGTCTCGACCGCAAATGTTAAGTCACGTTAGCGTCACGTTAGCGTCACTTAAGTATGTATCAAGCCGTTTGAACAGTTTAAAGGTGTAACATGAAAACGTTACCACAGTAACACACATACGTCGTCGCGATGTAATCAGAATGCGGCGGCAATATGTCGTATATCGTTCGTTTGCTCACTGGCACGACGTCCCCGCTCTGGGACTGTATTAAATCAAAATATGAGCCCAATGTGTCATCACACATACTAACTGGAGATACTATGTTTTCTGACAACAATGCTAAATGCCAGTATTGTCTCCTTCTGTTTGTGTTTTGGCCTGTGTGTTGGTATCATAGACAGCATGTATCACATATACCTGTACAAGCTGCCCAGTGTACAACAGTCTATGTGTAGTACAATACTGTATCTGAAGTCTATTTTATATAGACCTTAGTGGTCCCTAATACTGTATCTGAAGTCTCTCTTATATAGACCTTAGTAGTCCCCTAATACTGTATCTGAAGTCTATTTTATATAGACCTTAGTGGTCCCCTAATACTGTATCTGAAGTCTATTTTATATAGACCTTAGTGGTCCCCTAATACTGTATCTGAAGTCTATTTTATATAGACCTTAGTGGTCCCTAATACTGTATCTGAAGTCTCTATTATATAGACCTTAGTAGTCCCCTAATACTGTATCTGAAGTCTATTTTATATAGACCTTAGTGGTCCCATAATACTGTATCTGAAGTTTCTTTTATATAGACCTTAGTGGTCCCCTAATACTGTATCTGAAGTCTCTTTTATAGAGACCTTAGTGGTCCCCTAATACTGTATCTGAAGTCTCTTTTATATAGACCTTAGTGGTCCCTAATACTGAATCTCAAGTCTCTTTATATAGACCTGAGTGGCCCCTAATACTGTATCTGAAGTCTCTTTTATATAGACCTTAGTGGTCCCTAATACTGAATCTCAAGTCTCTTTATATAGACCTTAGTGGTCCCCTAATACTGTATCTGAAGTCTCTTTAAATAGACCTTAGTGGTCCTTAATACTGTATCTGAAGTCTCTTTATATAGACCTTTGAGGTCCCTGATACTGTATCTGAAATCTATTTTATATAGACCTTAGTGGTCTCCTAATACTGTATCTGAAGTCTATTTTATATAGACCCTAGTGTTCCCCTAATACTGTATCTGAAGTCTCTTTTATATGGACCTTAGTGGTCCCTAATACTTTATCTGAAGTCTATTTTATATAGACCTTAGTGGCCCCCTAATACTGTATCTGAAGTCTCTTTTATATGGACCTTAGTGGTCCCCTAATACTGTATCTGAAGTCTCTTTTATGTAGACCTTAGTGGTCCCCTAATACTGTATCTGACGTCTCTTTTATATAGACCTTAGTGGTCCCCTAATACTGTATCTGACGTCTCTTTTATATAGACCTTAGTGGTCCCTAATACTGTATCTGAAGTCTCTTTTATATAGACCTTAGTGGTCCCCTAATACTGTATCTGAAGTCTATTTTATATAGACCTTAGTGGTCCCCTAATACTGTATCTGACGTCTCTTTTATATAGACCTTAGTGGTCCCCTAATACTGTATCTGAAGTCTCTTTTATATAGACCTTAGTGGTCCCCTAATACTGTATCTGATGTCTATTTTTTATAGACCTTAGTGGTCCCTTAATACTGTATCTGAAGTCTCTTTTATATAGACCTTAGTGGTCCCTAATACTGTATCTGAAGTCTCTTTTATATAGACCTTAGTGGTCCCCTAATACTGTATCTGAAGTCTCTTTTATATAGACCTTAGTGGTCCCCTAATACTGTATCTGAAGTCTCTTTTATATAGACCTTAGTGGTCCCCTAATACTGTATCTGACGTCTATTTTATATAGACCTTAGTGGTCCCCTAATACACACATCCACAACTTCTAATGTCACATCATTATTTCACTTAATGTAGGATGCCCACTGTAGTTGAGATTAGTCTTAGGGTTGACTCTAGTGTTTGCCAAAAGTCTTTTAAAATACAACCCAAAGATGAATAATGATGACTGTATGGTTAAAAGGAGCCAACTGCGTTAGAATATTTTGCCACTGGAGAGCTTTTTTCCCCCGAGCCACGCTTCACAGTCTTTCTATGGCAGTGTATTTCTCCCCCCACACCAGGCCTGTGGGTCTAAAGCAGTCCCAGCTGAACACCAATAGGAGCCAAGCTCTCTACACCCGTAAGCTAACACTGTCCTCTACTGTATAACACCCAATGGCTCGCCGTGCCATATGGCAGGCTTGTCATTGTATGAGGCTTCACCAGCTGGATCATAGTTTTCTTCTATTCCTGTTCCGAGATCCATAACGTCGACTTACAAGGCACCTGAAGGTCGTTTTCTCATCGGGATTGTTTTTTATAGAGTGCTGAAGCAGGGTGTCCCCTGGAAGTTGTTTGCTGGTATACATGGTGGATTTGAGCCACAGGGTGTTTTTGGAGGGGAAGTTAGACAGACAGGCTGTGGTTTTATTGTTACAGACCTCCACTGGGAAATGACTATTGTATGAGGAATATGGCAGTTGGACACTACTTTTCCCAACTTTTACAGTTAGACTAATGACCCCAAACCAATGTACTTCATATCTAATTGATATTTTTAGAAAATGGTCCAGTGAGAGCAGCTGATGCAAGCTATGAGTCACAGTAGTCCTTGCCTGTGGACTCGGCTCCTCCAGGACAGCCAGGCCCCATGTGACCGCTACAAGCATGCCTGCTGCAGCTACGGTGGACATGTCTACATCCTGGGAGGGAGAGACAGCAGCACTTTGAGGGACTTCTGGAGGTACAGCGTGGGTAAGGGCTAAACACACATTTGACTTTAGTGCCAACAAGTTGGGCTTTTACTACTGGATGACATTATCCCATGAAGGGATAATGTAGAGCGGGGCGGTTGTTACAGCCAATACAACCCCGACAGGGTGATAAGGACTTGAATCAGTGCTTATTACATATATTGATATAAATGGGAGTTTTTTTAAATTTAAATCTGATTGTATTGCTTCCTTGGCTTCTTTAGGAATATTTATGTTGACATTTATGTCCTCATTCATCTCGTTTTCCTTCTGTTATCAAGAAAATAACAGACCGTATTCTACATTAGAGTTCAACCAAGCCATGTAATAATACTGCATTTCATATGATGCATTATACATGTAGAAAGCTGCCCTGTATGAAAAAAGAAAACAAAGGTGAGCTGTGTTGCATGATCTCTGGCTAAACATGTCATTCTGTGCAACATTTAAGTTTGTGACGAGTGGACAGAGTTAAACTGCACCAGTGATGCTGCACCAGAAGAACTAGAAGGACATTCTATGGTGGCTCATGAGGTACACACTTTCAAGCTTTAAATGGCATAAAAACAGGGTTTCCACAGGGTCTCAAAAACGTCTAAAATACCAGGCCTTAAAGAGTCTTAAATTCCCTAAAGTGTTTTAGGTTTTAAATCTACGTCTATGCAACGCTACCTCAACGTGTTAATTTCTTTTAAATTATGTAGTGTTGTCTTTCTTTCTTTCGCTATTGCCAATATAATTTCGCTGTGTTACGACTACAAATGAGACCAACTTACATTGCAGCCATTCAGCTTTGGCGTTGGTGCCAGTCTCTTTCAGATTGTACCCCAGACATAAAACAGACTTTATTCTTGGCTTATACTTAGCTTGAAAAACACTGAATTTAGGGCTTAGTGTATTCATAATGGTCTTAAAAAGGCTTGAATTTGCCTTGGTGAAACCTGCAGGAACCCTGAAAAAGCATATGAAAGCTTCTATCTTTGTTCACATCCCACAAATTAGTGTGTCAGTGTGTCAGGAACACGTTTACCAGCTCTGACCTTTTCAGGGCTTCCTGTACGTGTTTGGAGGCATGCTGGATTCTGCGTACAACGAGCAGAGATGCCCCCTCTGGGTATTTGACATCGGTGAGTCTGACTGTGGAGGTGCATGCACGATACAACTTAACATCAGCGCTTGTCTGCAAATGCTCAGGCTCGAAGGACAGAACTTGTTGCATGTCAACTCAAGGGTTTGCGTGCAATAGTGTCCCAAATTTCACCATGGTCCACACCAAGACCCACCAATGGGTTGGGGTTAGGCATTTGACATTGAGTGGTTATGGTTAGGATAGCCGATTGGTTGGGGGATAGGACCTGTACAAATGGGGTTACGCTGCGGGGAATTTGGGACATTAAACTGCGACTGCAGCCCCCGTCTCTGCGCCCCAGTGAAAATATAGTTCTCAACTGTAGGTGAAGCCGGTAAAAAGTTTGCCCGACCTTACATTTAGCTGTGAATACAATTTTTAAAATAAGGATAAGTAACTGTACAATCAAAAAGTAACATAAAAATGGCATTTACACTGAAAAAATACTAATCCTGTGGTAAATTGTCTGCGGTGAGCTGTGACACAAACAGGACATGCAGGACAGTACCAAAACATGGGACGTAATGATTCAGTGTCATGTTACACGCTCTGCACACAGGAAACTGTTGAAGAACATGTTTATATGTCCCACTTGTGTTGTGAAAGCCCTCACCTCATGCCAAGGCCGATGGTTGGGCGTTTCCAGGAAGCTGTTGGAGTGCAACAACTGGCACAAAAAAAAAATCATATTCAAACAGCACACTGAACCCAGATAGGCAAGGCAAATTTATTTATAGAGAAGCTTGTCATACAGTCATTCAAAGGGCTTTAGAGACAGAAACAGATATACAATAAGACACATTTTATAAAGGTGCCACAAAGTTTAAAAGAAATAGTAAAGTCCCATCAAACAAGACTAATTTTTTAATTTAATTTTTAATCTGTTTATTGATCCCCAATGGGGAAATTACAATTTACACTCTGTGTCCACACTTTGTTAGTTATCACACACAGTCCTGAACTACACACACACATGCTCAGGATCTGTACATGCACTAATGGAGAGATGTCAGGGTGGGGGGGCTGCCAGCCGAACCAGCTGAGCGGTTGGGGGGTACGGTGCCTTGCTCAAGAGCACCTGGCAGTGCCCAGGAGGTGAAGTGACATCTCTCCAGCCACCAATCCACACTCCGTACTTTTTGGTCTTGAACCAGTGACCCTCCGGTCCCCAACCCAACTCCCTACGGACTGAGCTACTGCCACCCCTAATTAAAAGCACTGGAGAAAAGAACGGTCTTTAATCTACTCAATAAGCATATCGGCAATCTAGTGGTGATGGCGCAGTGGACATGACCCATGCCTTTGGTGTGGGAGACCCGGGTTTGATTCCCACTGCGATACATCGACCAATGTGTCCCTGAGCAAGACACTTAACCCCTAGCTGCTCCAGAGGCGTGCAACCTCTGATATATATATATATATATATATATATATATATATATATATAGCCATTGTAAGTCGCTTTGGATAACTGCGTCAGCTTAATGACACGTATTGTAATGTTTTTAGGGCCCAGACCACTGAAAGACTTATAGGCAACATGTAGGGCCTTGTAATCGATTTTAAATTTACCCTAACAGGGATTTCAGAATTTGAGTAAAGTGCTCTCTCCTCTTGGTGTCAGAAATCTAGCAGCAGCATTTTGAATGAGTTGGAGCTGTTGTATGGTCTTCACTAGTAAGAAGCGCATTACAGTAGTCTACCCAACAAGAAATAATGATCTTATTATATATATATATACTGTGGTGTGTGTGTGTGTGTGTGTGTGTGTGTGTGTGTGTGTGTGTGTGTGTGTGTGTGTGTGTGTGTTGTGTGTGTGTGTGTGTGTGTGTGTGCACCCAAAACAACAAGCACCCCACATAATATGAAAATGTAAATTGCTGCAACACTATGTAATTTTACACAGATCAAATGATAATTTATCAACTAAAATAAAACATACTGAAATTAAGAATTAAGCACACACACGACATTGTTAAATCTGAGAACAGGGCCTAGTGAAAGGGGAGTTAGGTAACGAAAAATGTATCTTTGGGAGTCTGTAATTGTTGCTTTGGTTGTCGATTAAGCAACTAATCAGTTATTTTTGTCCGAGTCAACAAAGATTCCTTGAGTGGTTTTTTTTCATCCTTTTTCGTGCTGAATGGCTTATATTAAAGAAACAAATCAGAACATCTGTCGTAACAATAAGATTCGAAGTGAAGCTCAACATCTGTAGCTCCTTACTGTCACATGAGCTCTACTTTGTTTTCATATTCCTTTGTTGCGTGTGTTTCAGCGAAGCAGAAGTGGGTGCCCTGCCAGGGAAAGACCAGCTCCCCCCAGGTACAGAACAGCCTTTCATATGAAAGTCATTTGAAGTATTTCCAGATGATCTCAAGCCACTCTGGTTTCCCCGTGCCAAGTTTCTGTGTCAGTGTTCCTCCTGACAACACCTGTAAAAGATTAGATCCTGTTTTAAATACATAAAACAAAACAAAAAAGAGAAACGAATGACACGTTTTGCACGTGTACTCGTAAAAAACCTTTTCGTTTTTTGTAGTTTCTTTTTGTACATTTCAGCAGGAAACTCAAACATCAGAAAAAAAGACATCACTAGGGTTGGTTCTTTAATGGACTCATTTGGAATCGTTTTGGGGGATTTGGCTTTCAAATCTGATCATTGGATCCAAGTTAATATACCGATGATACCAAAATTTAAGATTTGGTTTCCGCAGCGCTAGGTGCTTGTTGTGCTGCAGCCATGGAGCACAGTTAGCTCTAGTATGGCTTTATTTTGCATTGAAAAAGCTCTGTAACACTGCAACCCACCATTGAATCAAAATCAAACCTTCTTATCAGTGAAATAAGACTGTGACAACTCCACCCCTCGAAGAATCAGCATCTCCATTCTGATTGATGAGAACCGGAATCCACAAGAAGAATCGGAACTGGAATCGTTAAAATCCAAACAATGCCCGACCCTAGACCCTAGACCCAGTATTGACCCAAAAGCAAAAACATCATTAATTGATGAGTGATTTCATGTTTATCTTCAAAAACGTCACGTGTTTGTATGACAAAGAACTGTAACTGCGTCCAGGACGTCCAGCGTTTCTGAAGAGGAATTTCAAGTATGAATTTGTTCTCAACATGCAAATCAGAGAATTATCAGCTCCCCGTTGTCTTGAACACAGCATGGCCTGTTCAGTTCAGTACTGAGTACCCTGCTCAGTGTGCACACAGAGAGCCCCCAAATCCACGCTGACATCAGATCTGAAATTCTGGTGGCTCCATGAAACCTCTGAAAGAAATATAGAAACTTTAAAGGATACTTGCAGGGGTTGTTCAACTAGACTATATTTTCCCATGTTTTTCTGTCTAAGTAACTGATGGGAACAAAAATCTTTGTATTAAGTGAGCCCAAACAGGCTGCAATGGAACAATGTGAAAGTGTGCACCGTCAATGTCCTTCCACTAAAACTACTTTTTACCACTGACATTATGGAAAGGATCCCTACAGAGATAGGCCTCTCTGTTAAGATCCTTTTAGTTTAACATGAAACAGCCCCGAAATCACCATCACCCAACGCAGCAGACTCCATTTAAATAAACAGTATTTTTTTTATCTTTGTTGAAGTCACTTCATGCAAAGTGGACAGAAACAAATCAAATCAATCACAAGCCGTCTTGGTTCATCTTTCCATTCTTCCAACAATCACTGCTCCGGTCTGGTTGAAATAAACCCTTAATTCACCCATTTACATGTGGAGATATGCTGCTCTATACACGCTAAAAGTAGTGATTATTTAAATGGAGTCTGGTTGGTTTGGCAATGGCGATTTCAGAGCTGTTTCAAGTCATGGAGAAAAATAGGATTTTACTCTTTAACAATAAGGTCTATCTCTGTATTAATCTGAGCCTGTTAGTGGCAAAAACACAATTTTTGAGTGGACGAAAAATTAATGACGCACATTTGCCCTAAAGGGTTACAAAACAGTCTGGTTTACTGCTGCTGGTTACAGTGTTCTTGCTCAATACTGGACCAGTTTCAATAATTTGTGTTCCCATTAGTCACTTAGACACCAATGCACAGGTAAGTAAAGTCCATGTGGAGACTGAGGGTTTTGAAGTTTCAAGTTGCTGGTGATAATAAAGTCCTGTTTCTTTTGTTTGATAGCCCGTTATCTCGATGTTTGTGTCTTCTTGGGTGTGTTTGTGCGTGCAGAGCCGAATGCCAACCAACAGAAAGGGACACAGTGCTGTGCTGCTCGGGTCTGCCATGCTGCTGTATGGAGGGTTATTGGACATCAAAGGATCCTCGCAGGACTTTTGGAGTTTGGATTTTGGTAAGTTTAAAGTGGCTTTTATCATAAAAAACACTCATGGATGCACCCAGTACCGCCGCCACATGCCACTACCGCTGCGATGACATCATCAACGCCATCACCACCTATTTTTGTGAATGTAACCGAGTCAACCTTTAGTTTAAAAGCATATTTAGGACAGAAGCACCACTTTTAAGATTTACCGTATTCTCGTTTTGGGTCAAACGGCTTTTTGAATGGGAGAGATAGGGGCCCTACTATGATAGCATCAAAATAGCTAATAAACACTACACTGAAAACACTGAAACTTTGCTGAAAGTCTCACCAGGGGACCTACACATGAACCCAGCATTGAGAACATTGTTTGTGTTCAGAGTTAACTCAAAAATAAAAGGTTTTGACCGACTTACTTGAGCAGTTGGTTTTTCCGGTCGCTGCCACACCAACAATGTTCTCAATGCTCGAGTTCATGTGTAGATACTTGAGCAAGGTTTCATGTTGTGTCGAGTCTTCTTAGTGTTTTAAAAATAGCTATATTGATGCTACCTAGGTCACCCATTCAAAAGGCCATTTGACCCAAAACAAGAATATGGTAAATCTTAAAAGTGGAGCTTCTGTCCTAAATACACTTTTAAACTAAAGTGTGACTCAGGTACATTCACAAAATAACCTAGGTTGCATTTTGGCCAGAGTTACGCTTTAAGGCACCCTGCCATACTCGCTCTAACTTACGCTACTCTCGTAAGGGGGTTGCGATATACTGTTGTACTGAGGGAATTTCTTGCTTTTCAACCGGGGTAAAAAAACAAATCAAATAGTCCCAGGTCAACCCAGTGTGTTGTTGTTTTTTGTACATATTGTATTATTCATGTTATCAGCCATTAGTGCAGCGTAAATAGTCAGTAAAAACAAGACCAATCCACAGTAAAACACACGCAGCCTCTCTCCATCTTTTATTTGTTGATGTTGGAACTACATCTGCAAATATTAATCAATTAGTTGATTAGTTGTCACCTATTCCATCCATCCATCCATTCATCTTCTTCCGCTTATCCGGTATCAGGTCGCGGGGGCAGCAGCTCCAGCAGGGGACCCCAAACTTCCCTTTCCCGAGCCACATCAACCAGCTCCGACTGGGGGATCCCGAGGGCGTTCCCAGGCCATGTTGGAGATATAATCCCTCCACCTAGTCCTGGGTCTTCCCCGAGGCCTCCTCCCAGCTGAACCCTAACCCTAACCCTCCCTAGGGATGGGGCCCAGGGGGCATTCTTACCACATTAAATCCAGTTATTTTGGAGTCACTTTGTTTAAAAAAGGAAAATATTCCCTTATTGCAACTTGGGGAGTGGGTGGGGATTAGCGACAGTTAGTCATTAAGGCTAGCCTAACAAGTCAGACCCACATCATCAAGATGTTGGATCTGGCAACCCACCATCTGCTGGGCTCAATCCGAGGGGCGGGATAAATGGTTGTCTTTCAAATACTCTCTGCACGCAATAGGATTGCGCTCCAACCAACCAGAGCAACGCTGTGGACAAAGAACAAAAGGACATAGAAATGAAAGTGTTGCGTCATTATGCAACATCACACAAAGCTTAGCTTAAGGATGGAACTAGAAGTGAAGCACTTCCTGTTTCTTCCCTTAAAGTGACAATTCACAAAATGAACACCAAAGGTCCCAAAGCAATGCAAACATATCTGGCTCCATAACACACCATGGGATTGGCTGGACCAGAATTTGGTTTTTCCGGCTCGCAAGCCTCTGACCCTTCTTTGTGTAACTAGTCTTTCTCAGAAGGGTGGTATCTTTAAAAGCCTTAGTCTGGTTTCTCATCTCCCCTGCACAATGTTTTACCTTGAATCAAGCCTTATTTGAAGTATTATGTTAGTTTGTTTTAATTAAGTGTGAATATATTAAACTAAGTTGTCTTCACACAGCGGGGGGGCAATACAGAAGGCATAGGATTGTCATTTAAAACCGACGCTGGCAGCTTACAAAAAGACGGCAAGTGTGAACATAGCCTATGACTAACGCTTACATTACAGTAACTGGGCATTAACTGTGCAACACTGTACACACGGTATACTGGTGTGTGTGTGTGTGTGTGTGTGTCTGCGTTCATGCGTGTGTGCTAAAAATGAATGATGACCCTGCTCCCCACATTTCAAATCCTCCATTAGTACTGCATGTCTAGTTTTGCTTTTATTATATAATATTTTAGTCATGTTTCAACGTTGGTCCAGAACAGCACCAAAATATGCAAGTAGGGCTGCGGTTGAAAAGCAAGAATGGCAGGGTGCCGTGTGGTCACGCAAGGAGAACGAGCCGTAACGGAGAGCAGCGTATGAGTGAGGACAAGAGAGAGGAAAAAAAGAGATAGCAAAGATGATGTAACTCTCCACACAGGAACTGATGAAGAATGTGTTAATATGTTGCAATTGTTTAAAGTAATTAATATGGAAGTGCTTGCATTTTGTGTGTGTGACAGATTCCATGGCTTGGTCTCTGCTGAATGGCTCCCAGCAGCAGGGCCCTTTGGGCCCGGCCCCAGACACAGCCACTCAGCCGTGGGCAGCCACGGCTGCATGTACCTATTCGGGGGCCTGAAAGGCTTGCAGGAGCAGAGGGACTTCTGGAAGTGGAGCTCCACCAGCAACACGTGGAGTTCCCTCAAAAACAAGTGAGAAGATATTTCATCTCTCAGTTTGTCCTTTTGGGCAAATCTCCACGGCTAAATACGGTATTAGTTATAGTTATTACAGTTAATACACAATACACAGATATTGCAAAAGATATTGATGGTTCCTTGAGAACTTCCACTGTTATTACAGTTTATTGCCAAATGTTTAGCACAAGACAAAATCATTTAGTTTTTGACTCTGTTAATATGAGAATAGCAATGCTTTAAGAGGGCAGAGAGACACTGCATTCATTCAATATGGGAGGTTAACTATCCTCACATGATTTCAAAGTAATCTCTAATCTGTGGTACAGAGTTTTAAGGTGCAGTGTGAAGCGCAACACACACACACACACACACAGGGCAGGGTTCAACGCCGAATTGGCAACCAGGCATCCGCCTTTGGTTGTCGAAACTGACAATAAAGACACAGAGCCAGGTCGCCTCTTTATTCAAACCGCAGCGGTGCATACAGGAGAGAAAGTAAAACTAAAGTATTGATCTCGATAAACGTTGGTATCGATATATTATAGATTTTCAGATCGATTCGCCCACCACTCGTGACCAGGGCTTCGTTTATGTCTTTTAGCTCGTAGCTTAAGCAGCAGACTATGGCCTTGCCCTGGAAAAGCAACTTATCATTCTACGTCCCGCTGTTGGAATCCTCTACAGTGAAATACAGTCACATTTTTACACCGTTTAGCTGTCAGCGTTGTCACCGTGTTTAGTCCAGTCCCAACTGTAGCTAACGGTAGGCTAACGTCACCCTCTGTGTAACATGTCATTGTTTATTTGTGTGACAGCAGCGATGTTTCTGTTGCCTCCTGCGTCTGTTCTGAGAATCAGAGTGTTGCCAGGCATTTAGGGGCACCGGAATGAGGCACCAATCCACATTGCCATTTTGGCCGGGCAGGTACCGGGCACCGGTGCCGTATTAGCACCGGATTTTAACATGCGGCGTTAGCATGAACAGAAAGTTGCGTTGCCTGTAGCTTTTCACAACGAACCCGCGTGTGTGAAAAGCGGTCGCACAACAGCTGAAATGTTGTGTCGCGCCCCAACGTCGTGTTTAACTTTACGAAGGCCACCAAAACAATATTGACTTTAACAAGATTTTCTAGTTTTGTAAGTTTTGATTTCTTTCTACATATATTAAAAAAATAAAATACTGATCAGGTGGTTGCCAATTGACTTAACCTGACAGCTACTGTCGAGTCCTGCAGCCTGTGAATGCATCATTGGATTGTTTCTGGGTTAATCGATTTGTTGTTTGGTCTACAAAATGTTAGAAAATGAAAATTGTAAAAAATATGGATCAGTTTTCCCATGTAGATTATTTCCTCAATGTCTCAAAGAAATTCAGTTTACTGTCACAGAGGAGAGAAGGAACTAGAAAATAGTCACATTTAAGGATATAGTGCATAGTTTCTGTCTCCCCCAGGAGGAATTGGAAGTATTGTAGGGTGACCAGACGTCTTGAAAAATTTGGATTTGAATTCCGAATCCTGCCCTAATGTCCCCAAAATTTTAGCAAAGTCTAAAGAGCAGATTCTGGAGTAGGTCTAGTCTGATCTGGTCAGACATCAGGTGGGATGCTAGCAGCAAACTACATATAAGTTAGTGATAGGAGCCTAGTATATAACTAACAGCTGTACAGACCAACACTTTGTTCTCAGCCTTCTTTAAGCGGGAGGATAGCTCATTTTTTATTTGTTTTTGGGTTTACATGACAGTTGAATTCCTGAATAAAAATAATAAATACTTTTGGTCTGAAAGCAGAGCAGCATTGTATTCGTTGTAGGTGTTCAGTGTCCCACCACCTCCTCTCTGCTTGTTGTCTCAGGGCCGGCCCCTCCAGACTGATGGGCCACTCGGCCGTGGCCTACCAGGACAGCATGCTTCTTTATGGGGGATGTGAGAGCCAGAACTCTCCTAAGCACTGCCTGTGGAGGTACCACTTCAGCACTCAGACCTGGGGGCAGGTTGCCACGCTCCCCGGCTCCAACCCCCCAGGGAAGATCCACCACTGCTGCGTTGGGCTGGGTCCCAGCTACAAGTCCAAGACCAGCAGCGGCCCCTGCTCCGGCTCAGCACAACCCAGGCTGCTGGAGGGGAAACGAAGGCTCTTCAAGAACAAGTGCTTCCCCACCCCACCTAGGAAGATGTGTCTAGGATCCGAGGGAGCTATAGAGCTGGAGACGTTCAGCCCGGCCAGATGCTACGGTAGCAAAACCCCCACACAACCCTCCCAACTAGTCAACAGCAAAGAGGGCTTAATGGGGAGAGAGGCCCAGCAGATTGAAAACTGTTTGACTTTTGAAAACAAGGTGTTTAGGAAACCGTGGGGCTGCAGAGGCGATAACCCGCTGGACAAGGAGGAGGAGGAGGATGATGAAGATGTAGCCGCGCATCTGCCTGATCTGGTGCTGGTGCTGGGTGGGAGACCGTGTACCACCCACAGCCCTATCTCCATATGGCAAATGACTCTGACAGACTCATAGCAGCTTTTGAAGAAAAGAAACTTTTGCGTTAACATGTTCTCTATATGAGGAATATAAAGAAAAAAAACACACATTGTATATGTTGAAAAGGTTTACTGACATGCTGTGAACAAGAGAATAACCCAACTATTTTTATAATCCTGTTACTCTTGTTGTGAGTTTTAATGTCAGGAGTTGCATTTACACATTTCTTTTTTTCAGAAGTCAAATAAATTATCAGAAAATGCAATTAAGAAAAGCTGTACAATGATTGCAATGGTGAACAATGAACTAATTCACAGCGTCGTGGAAAATATACAGCACACACATGAGCATAAAAATGGCAAAATCAGGATCAGCGATCCTAAACATTTCTGTGTACTGCTTCAGATGAACGGGCCGGTTCCCAGAGCTCCGTGGTTACCCGTCGGTAGTCTGTATCCACAACGTTCCACTCCCGGGATTATTGTTCAGGTGGCGCCAGGAACTCCGCTTGATGTCCCTCTTATATCGGTTACCTTCTTCTTTCTTTGTGTTGGCATTCTAGAGCCAGTGGATTCATCAGGGCGATGCCATGCACACAGGAGAGAAGAAACTGAAAGGTGGGGGAAAGGGTGGAGGAACAGCAGGGTAAACTGAACAGTTTATTGTATTATAGTTAGGGAATAGGTTGCTTTGTCCATTTGCTATGCTTCTAAAAGTATGTGAGAGAATTGATACTAATCTTGTGTCTTTAGGTGAAGTACAGAGCTGGAGTCAGGACAAGGCTGGCCAATGATTCATTAAGGGAATTGGTCAGGAGCCTCCGGAAGATCTGCCGTCCCCTTCCTCTGTCTCTGTGTTCTAACCTCCGTTTTCTGAGCGGGAAAAAAAAATCAAGATGGCCGCCGCCTAATTGACAAACTTAAGGTTTCAACACAGCAGTCCACAAACCATCCTGCATCCAATATTTACACAGTCTGTGTTCAATGTCATTCAGCAATCAGCTAGTCAGCGAGCCATGAACAGGATAAACAGACACACCAATGAGAAAAGAAAACTATAAAAAACCAACTCCATCCTTTGCTCAAAGTGATATTACTTCACTAGCTATTTACCTTTGCAGAGCAAATATGATTTTGCTGCTATGTTAATGTTCTGAATGTCGAGCACAGAAATCTCGAAGAGGCTTCTTAAAGAAGTGTTCAATGTGAGAACGGAATTTGTTGTGGCGCTTTAGTAACTCAGAAGGTTTCATTTTTTAAGTAGGGAAATCAGTTTGGTTGTACTACTCTGTAACCTCGAAATAGTCTCATGAAAAGAATTGGGATCTTGGATCTTAATCCTGTCTAAAAAAACAAAACGTTGTATGATCTTTCTGCCATTTTGCCCAGCCTATCTGTGATAAATTTCAGACTTACGAGCCGTGTATGGCACATTGCATTTTCTGCGAACTGCCAACACAGAGCTGAGAATAATGCCTGTAATATAAACTGGGTTACACAAGATGGCGCCAGCGCTCAGCATTCTTTCCTTGTAACCATAACTGAAGGAATAAGGCACGGGTTTCTTTACCAATAGGCCGATTTATCATCTAATATGTTATATTAATGAATACTTTCAGATATTTTAATTTGGGGGGGGAAAACACATTCAAAAAAGTATTAAACAATAATTTGGCGCGCCCCCCCCCCCCCCCCCCCTTGCAGTGACTCTGAGGACCCCCATCTCCACTGTAATGCACAAGCTCCATTGTTTTGTGTTGGGCGGCTTACAAAAAAATGGGCTTTTTAGTTAACTTTTACAATTGTATCACTGCATTGTGTTAATAAAATCAGCTAATGTTACATTCAGGGTCAAGATGACATGTGTTGTTTCTCGATGGGCTGGAAATTGCCATATTTATTATTACTTCAATTCCTGTTCAAACTACGGAGAAACCCCAAGGTCCAATCCCAAACGCTGTCTTAGACCATCGGAATAGTTTGCATGGACTTTGAAAAGGGTTTAGGTTTCACTTTAAATACCTCCTGGCGACAATTCCATACTTTCTGACACCAATCTTTGTTATCAAGTATTCAATAGCAATAACTACTACTACTATCTACACTGAGACTTACTTATCGTGACATCGTTTCACCAAATAGATGTGTTTTATATCATTTGAGACACATTTTCCCAAATCTCAGCCCGACATATTTGGGATGTTTGGAAAAGTTGGGAGATGGCAGTCTGCTGCTTGTTAAGGACGAAGAAGAAGGTCCCCCTAAATATGGGACTAAAACCCAGTGGGAAAGTCACAGTGAGTATGAGTAACTGAGTCATTTCTAAATAAACTCTGACTCCACTGCTTTACTTTTTTCTCTATATGAGGACAGTAGGTAAAGGGAACCTAATCCCCGAGGCTCTGTAGGAGAGGGAACTATCAGCTGACACGCAGCAGGCCAGTGCTCGTCACCGCTGCGCCGCCTCTTTCCTTCCTCCTGTTGGCAGACAGGTGTACTCCACTCACACACACTACTACCAGGCACTTTGAAAAGTACTTCAATCAATGGTACACCTGAATTACTTTAAAAGTAGCTTCAAGTGCCATCTGTCCATCATCCATCTATCTATATCTGACTATCTATTCATCACTCCATCCATCCATCTATCAATATATCCATCATATGTACAGTATATCTACCTATCCATCTATCCATCCATCTATTATCAATCTATCCATACAGTTATCTATTATATATCTGTCTATCAATCTATCATCCATCTATCTGTATATCTATCTATTTACCATCTATCCATCATCCATCTATCAATCTATCGGTCAAACAATATATCCATCCATATACTGTATCTATTCATATATCTATCATTTATCATTTATTTATCAATCCATCCATACATCAATTCATTCATCCGTCCACCCATCTATCTATCAATCTATAATATCTATTTACCATCCACGGATCCATTCATCCATCTATCTATCTATCTATTATCTATATCTATCTATCTATCTGCCTGCTGTGGGTGTATATATCTTATTGCTGCCTGTCTGTGTGTGTGGTGTGTGTGTCTGTGTATATGTATTTATTGCATGCCTGCCGGTGTGTGGTTTGTGTATATGTATATTGCATGCCTGCCGTATGTGTGTGTGTCTGTGTGTGTGTGTGTCCGGCCGGCATCTTATCTCTAGCCTTAGTTCCATGTGTAATGACAGGTGTGTGTCGGTAGATGGCGCTATTAACGAGGTAATCAGCTTTAGAGCTCAACTGATGAACTTCCAACTTTTATTTTATCCTCACCCAGATTTTTCTTTCCAAATAATTAACTTATATTTTCACTTCAAAATATTCATTTTTTACCCTTAATTAATAGTTACGTCTATAATTAGAACCAATCCAAACCTGAATGCATGCCTCTAAAGAGACGGAGAGGGTCCTTTATGGGTTTTAATGTCTGTCTCTAGATCATGTATGAACAGCACGTATACATTTATTTTTAGGATCAGTCTGGATACTGTGCCCTACATACATAACACAATCCCAGAAACACACACACACACACACACACACGCGCGATGGATGATCACATACTGTTTCACTCAGTAAGTCAAATAACGTGAGCTTTAGGGGAGGTGGGGCAATTAAACAACTTGTCGTGGGCCGGCGTGCAACCCTAATAAATCCTCGTTCCATCAGTGGGAATGTAGTAGTCTAATCCCTGCGCCCGTTGGTGGAAATCCCACGTGGTCCACTGGTGTATAAAAACTTTGGGTGCGCGGAGCCCCTGTTGTCGTGACTGCAAAGGGAGAAAAGGGCTCAGTGCTCAGTGAACAACAGCATCTTGCAGACGCACGGAGCTGCGCGCATCGGACCCAGTACCCAGGCGCACACAACACACACACACCCACACACACACAAAAGACACGGGACTCGGCGAGCTTTGTTATTCTCTGTGGGACTGCAGCTGTTGGACACTCTGCATGTTGCTTGAATGGGAAAGAGCGGGTTGGACGCGTTTTTTTTATTGATACTTTCGGAGGCGGTGTGCTTTTCTCCGGTTGTTTTTGGTAGATTCCACATCCGAGGTGAACAATCCGTGTGACAGAAGCGCGTCAAACGATTCCGAACTTGCGAGTGCGCCTGGCAATCAGAGAGATGAACTTCTACTGTGTGCAGAGAACAGACGTATTGCTGATAACCAACCTGAAGGCACAGCGCCTGGGGTTCATTAGCCCCTCACACTGTTTTCAGCAGCGCTATGTATGTTTGGGAATACACCGATCGCGCTGACTTCTGGGATAATTGTGGCACTCACTTTTGGAACACGAGTGGACGTTCGGATAATTGTAAATTGAAAAATCAGCTTTAAGCTCAGAGTGTGTGTCTAACAACATATGCACCATTATCTTCCATAGCATATGGACTGTAATCATTATTTTAAAAAAAAAAAAAAAAAAAATGAGCATCTACAGTGTGGCTTTGTCCTGTTTGGTGGCGTGCGTTCTGTCCGTCCGCTGCAGCACGGTGCGGGACAGAGACGCAGAGTTTGCCCAGGAGTTCGTGCGCGTCCTGCGGCCTCAGGGCGTCGGACCAGTCGGAGCGCGTGGACATAGACTTTTTGAAGCGGTGAAGAGGCACTACTGAACCGGCTGCAGATGAGAGACAGACCCAACATCACCCACCCCATCCCGAAGGCTGCGATGGTGACGGCGCTGAGGAGGCTGCACGCCGGGAAGGTGCGCGAGGACGGCCGGGTGGAGATCCCCAGCTTTGGACGGACAGGCGGTACAACAAACGAGGTTCAGGCGGAGAACTCGGAGATCATCAGCTTCGCAGAATCAGGTAATACTCAATAATTCATTGCATCGAAAATCTACCTCTCCGTGAACCGTGCGTGCACCCTTTTGACTTACGTAACAGGTAGGTAGGTAAGCAGGTGAGCTCACAACTTAATAATACCAACATGAAATGTCACTCTGCAAGATGTATTAGATGATATGCATATCAGCTGTTTTTGGGATACAAGTTAAAGTGCAGTCATCTTCTTCTTTTTTTTTTTTAAATCATTTTATTACATCACTATTCCCAAATGCCAGTGGTTGGTGTTAAATCCTCCGTTTTAGCCTTGATGAAATTTCAAAAAGAAATGAAACTAAAGAGAGAGTCCTTAAATTACCCCTGTGTGTTGTCTAGGGGATAAAAAGACCTCTGAGTCCAATTTTCATCACTAAAGCTGTGCTCACACTCAATACTCCAATGTATAAAGCCCTCTTTTAAAACACGGACAAAGTCCCTAATTGGCCATTTATCCCTTCCTCTAAGAATGTGTATCAAACTAATTCTCACTAGTCCAAAGAGAACACCCTTTCCAATCTCTCTCTCTCTCTCCTCTCTCTCTCTCTCTCCTCTCTCTCTCTTCTCTCTCTTTCTCTCTCTCTCTGTCACAAACACACACAACACCACACAACATAACTAAAGACATCTGGCTTGACATTATCCAATAATTGTCAGTTAGCGCTGTGAGAACCACATCTTGACCAAACTGTTAGTTTACAAGAAGAAAACACACAATTAAAGACACCAAAATAGGATTTCTTAAACATACACACACACACACACAGACACACACACACACACACACACACACACACACACCATCCTGTCTTTTCCATTGGTTCCTGTTGGTACAATTAGCCCTGAATGGTATAGGCCCTGTCTTCCATGGGAATGATCTGATCTCACTCATGACAAGGGAACAATGCCAGGCAATTATTAGAAGAGCACGATGTGTTCCTGCTGAACCCGACTGTCAACGTTGAGCCGGGAAAAAAACGCAGGGAAAACAAAAGAAATTGCTCCGAATAATGCATGAGACATTGAGATTTGCGGGGTTGGATTGGGGGAGTGTGGGTGGAGGGGTGTGTGGCGGATGGCAAAGGGAAGAGGGGGAGGGTGGGGGGGGGGGGGGGGGGTTATACTGTGTGTGTGTGCCATATTGCTGTGTTTTGAAGAATCCTTTTTTGTCGTTCTAAAA
>NW_022602802.1:0-57766 GCF_008692095.1 Etheostoma spectabile | reverse complement strand
ATTTTACCGACCGAGCTGAAGAACATAGAGATCCAAGAAGATAACGGAGATCCAGAAGCCCCCCCCCCCGCAGGCCCAGGTCTGCTCTGGGGAAGCCCCCCCCACACAGGCCCAGTTGCTCTGGAGATGCCCGGCCCAAACAGCGCTCGCTTTGGAAGAGAATAAGAGTTTCTTCAGAAAGAAATTCAAACGCACCAAAGCCAAGGTGAGTCTCCGAGGAAGAAGAGTCTGATGAGTCCCAAGAGACAGGAACCCAAACCGGACCGCTCTGATATGAATGCTGAGTTCAAAGACATATTCATGACTCAGAGAGCGAAGACGGTCCAAAGACCTCGACTAAAGGTCTGATGAGGCGTCAAACAGTCAAGTCTTCACCAACGGATCAGAACAGGACTCTGAAAACAAAGAGACTACATCGAAAAGACCTTGACTGGAAGCAGGGGGGGTCTGATGAAGACTCTGAGAGCAAAGGCGAATCCGACAGTGAGACGGGGACGGAGTTGGGGGGGATGAGATGACGAGTTAAACAGTCAAGTCATTGCCACTGTTGGGACGACCCTCTCATGGAGTGGTGGGGCTGGGTGTGAGTTCATGGGTCCTACGTGGGTTCCTAAAGGCGAGTCCCTCTATGACGTGAACAAGAAGAAGGGGGTCGGAGGAGAAGATGGAGACTACCGGTGACACCAAACACCAGCCGGATAGCGCTGATGTGAATGTGGACGGGTGGACCGCCTACGGGCCTTCAAGGCCTGGGAGGCATCTCAGGTCTTTAGTTCATTCAGACATCAGAGGCCAGACTATGTGTGTTGGATTAGATGGTTTGTCATATAGCATTAAAACCGAAATCTGCAAATAAAGGCCAGAAAAATTAAATCCATATACCCGTGTCCTCTACTTAACAAGAAAATTCCAGGACTTTTTTTTTTTACGGGAAGTTTTGCTCCTTAAAGGGGAATTCCTCTGTGTGTGTGTGTGTGTGTGTTGTGTGTGTGTGTGTCTCTCTCTCTCTCTCTATGTGTGTGTCTCTGTGTGTGTGTGTGTGTGTGTGTGGTGTGTGGTGTGTGTGTGGTGTGTGTGTGTGTGTCTCTCGCGCTCTGTCTTTGTGAAAGCGTCTGTGTGCATTCATTAATATTGAGATTAGATTCCTGGTCTCTTCAGTCTGGAGTAACCTCTTTCCTTCACTCACCTCCTCCTTCATCCTCTTGCTCCCTCGCTCCTCTGAGTCTCCCGAGGCCTCCCTGACACCTTTCCTCTTGCCGCCCTCCTCCTCCTCCTCCTCCTCCTCCTCCTGGTATCTCTGCAGGTACTCGGTGATAGGTCCAGGTCCAGGTGGTCTTGCGGCTCCCATGTGTTCTCCTCACTGGAAAGTGAGTGCAGACAGAAGAACATCTCCTCACACTTTGTTTTTAGGAAATACATTCTCACTCTAGCTGCTAATTTGGATTATTCCTTTTATCTGTTGCCATGGTGATAGGTTATTTGCGTGTGTGTGTGTGTGTGTGTGTGTGTGTGGTATATATATATATATATATATATATCTATATATATATATATATATATATATATCAGGACCAAAATCACCAATTATTAATATTCTAGACTCATACTTACTCTGAGAACCCCTTCCATTTCAGCAGAAACTCTACTCTTCCCTTCACCACTCTGCGGTCCAAAACCTTCTCCACCACATACTCCTCCTCTTCCTCCTTCACTGCTGCAGGCTTCCTCCTCCTCCTCCTTCACTGCGGCCACAGGCTCCACCTCCTCCTCCTCCTTCACTGCTGCAAGCTCCTTCTCCTGTTCCTCCTTTGCTGCTGCAGGCTCCTCCTCCTCTTCCTCCTTCACTCCTGCTGCAGGCTCCTCCTCCTCTTCCTCCTTCACTGCTACAGGCTCCTCCTCCTCTTCCTCCTTCACTGCTACAAGCTCCTCCTCTTCCTCCTTCTTTCCTGCTCTGGTCGCCAGCTTGACGTCTGCCCCAAGAGGGGGTGGGAGGTTCAAATTGAGTAACCGGGGTAACCAATGATTTTTCTTGATTGGGGTTCACTACTTAACTCTCAGAGGAGAACCCTGGAAAGCAGAATCACGGAGTCAGTGAGTGAGAGAACGAACCGCCGTCCTCGTCTCCAAATCTCTGTTTATTACAAATTCTCCCAAACACAAAAGCATAAACAGTCCCAACAACAACATTCCCCTCGTGGAAACATGTTTCACTTCAATTTAAGAACCGGAACACCATTTTCTTTACTCCCCATTTTTCAGTGGGCAAAATCTTCCACACTCAAATTCCCAGAAGTAGTCTCGTCCTTCCCAAAATAAATATCACCCTTACTGTACCGTTTCAATAATAATATATATCTATTCTTTCTACCTCCAAAACTCCTCCATTATACTAATGTCATCATGGAAATCATAAACCCTCTTTGGCTGGAAATAAATATTCAAACAACTTCAGAGTCAAAACATGAGCCATCATACACCTGGAGATAATAGTTCAACTTATAATACATTCCTTTACTAATACTCTGTACAACTTTTAGGAGGAACTCCCCTTTAAGAGTTAAACAACATTTAACATTAACATCCTGTCAGGATACGTTAAAAACCACAAAATAACTCATTACCAGGGAATGGAAGCACCAGCACCCAGAATCACACACACAACCCTACGCTAACTAGCATGTTAGTTAGCAGTAATTAGCCTGTGTCTATGTTAATGTTAACTAGCATGTTAGTTAGCATTAATTAGCCTGTATCTATGTTAATGTTAACTAGCATGTTAGTTAGCGGTAATAAGCCTGTGTCTATGTTAATGTTAACTAGCATGTTAGTTAGCAGTAATTAGCCTGTGTCTATGTTAATGTTAACTAGCATGTTAGCAGTAATGAGCCTGTGTCTATGTTAATGTTAACTAGCATGTTAGTTAGCAGTAAATAGACTGTGTCTATGTTAACTAGCATGATAGTTAGCAGTAATTAGTCTGTGCCTATGTTAATGCTAACTAGCATGTTAGTTAGCAGTAATTAGCCTGTGTCTATGTTATCTCCTAACATATACATACCTCTCCATCTCTGCTGATTGGGAATGATTGAGATTTGTCTTGCACAGCTACCAGAAGACTTACAGCTTTCAGACAGGTTGCTCACGTCACATCTACGTCTTCAAGCTCAGTTGGAGGCTGCGCAGTAACGCTCAGCATCACCGGGAAAGAGCTTCTAATAGACTTCACTGGTCTCCGTCCATTTCTTTAGCTGTCTATGATCCCACCCCGATACACACCTGTTAGCTAGCCGCGAGCTCTATTGTTTACGAAACCCGTTTCCGGTTACAAACGCGGCTCTGTAGCTCGCCTTTACACATCATAACCTCCATAACTAACCCCCCACAGCTTCAGTACACCATACGCACGTCAGAAGGAAACCGTCGTTTGTCATTTTTACCGAGTACCAACCTGGAAAGCAGAATTACGGCATCAGTGAGTGAGAAAACAAACCGCCATCCTCATCTCCAAAGAGTGTCCGTCAGCTGGGCCCCGTGGTGTACCGATCCCCGCACATTGGTTCCGCTTTCTTTGTTTTCCCCGCTACGTTAATATTGCTTACCAATAAATTTGAAATTCGTACTAAACGCTACGCTGGTTATTATGTTATCCCTTAAGGGTGTATCACACATTCAAGCTGAAATAAATGTAACCATATGCTGCTCTTTACACGCTAAAAGTGGTGATTATTTTAAATGGAGTCTGGTGGAGATATGTTGCTCTATACACACTAAAAGTACTGATTATTTACATGGAGTCTGGTGGAGATATGCTGCTCTATACACACTAAAAGTAGTGATTATTTACATGGAGTCTGGTGGAGATATGCTGCTCTGTACACGCTAAAAGTAGTAATTATTTACATGGAGTCTGGTGAAGATATGCTGCGCTATACTCACTAAAAGTAGTGATTATTTACATTGAGTCTGGTGGAGATATGCTGCTCTATACACGCTAAAAGTAGTGATTATTTACATGGAGTCTGGTGGAGATATGCTGCTCTGTACACGCTAAAAGTAGTAATTATTTACATGGAGTCTGGTGAAGATATGCTGCGCTATACTCACTAAAAGTAGTGATTATTTACATTGAGTCTGGTGGAGATATGCTGCTCTATACACGCTAAAAGTAGTGATCATTTACATGGAGTCTGGTGGGTTTGGTGATGGTGATTTCGGGGCTGATTCATGTTAAACTAAAAGGATCTTACTCCTTAACTAAAGGTCTATCTCTGTAGGGATCCATCCCATAATATTATTAGAATAATAATCTATAGTAATAATAATAATAATAATAATAGTCAGACAACAACTGAACCTTTAGTGGACGCAAACTTTACCTTTTAATTAGGAGTTGAAAATAAGACACAACCTTGGGTTCAACATGGGGGGGGGGACACTTCATTTTCTGCAACAATTTGTGTCTTTTCTGCATTAAATTATGGTGCAAATGTCTTTATGTATGTACAGAAATATAATAGTTATTTGAGTAGGCTGCACTGAGGTACACAGTTTTTTATTATGGGGGGGTGTATCAATCTCAGTAAAGAGAGACAACTGATGAATGAAATCATGATATGATCAAATGAACAAATGATGAAACGTATAGATTTTATTAAAAGCATTTAGAAACATTAGACTATATGATGATTGTTTATAGAAACATTTGTTTACCACATTTTAAATATTTTACAATATGATTGAAAGTATAAAGGACATAATAGTGACCAATACAAGTTGATTAATTTTTAGATGGGACATATCATGAAGTGTTTTAGTCAAACAGTTCAAATGTTGATAATCAGAGATGATATCAGATGAATGAGTGTTTGAGTCTCAGATCTGCTTCACAGTGCAGAGTGTGTGTGATGGTGAACAGACTGAACTTTGATTTCAGCAGCTGGTCTTCAGTCAGTGTTTCTGTCCACAGGAGAGACTCTCAGTCCTGCAGAGGACACAGAGACACTGAGGAACCAGACCAGAACCCAAACCCAGGATAGAGAGGCTGAGTGAATGTGGTGTTGAAGGTGTGGAGGTGGATCAGTGAGTCAGAGGAGACTGTGTAGAAGGACAGAGAGCCAGCAGGAACGTCCACATACACTGCTACTCTGTTAGAGACAGAGCAGGAAGTGAGGGCTGTTCTTCTCTTATTGTGCCAGACAGAGTAACCACCATCAGACCAGTTCAGAGTCCAGGAATGATCATTAAATCCAAACACACAGTCTTCACTGCCTCCTTTCCTTCTGATTCCTCTGTAACTCACTGATATATCAACCCTTCCTCTCCTCTCGACCTCCCAGTAACAGCGACCAGTCAGACCATCTCTACACAGCAGCTGAGGCAAGATGTCAAATCTGTCTGGATGATCAGGATATGACTGATCCTCCTTCACATTTGTCACCTTCCTGTTGTTGTCAGACAGTTTGAGGTCTCTGTGTACTGAGTTTCATCAGATGATGGACCTCTACTATCTGTCCACTAGATGGAGCTAACTGACCATCTAATGAGCTAAAGATCAGCAACTTGTACAGCAGCAGGTATCTCTCCAAGTGGCCTCCGTGTGACACATTACTTTTGTTACTTAAAGTACATTTAGCTGTTAATATTTACTACCTTAGTACTTTTTTTTTTTCACTGCTTGACATTTACCTTTACATTCTCCGCTCCCTCCCTTTTGGGTGAGGAGAATATCTCCAAATTAAAACAATAAAAGCATCTTTCTCCTGACTGCAGCAGAAATAAATTTAATATCTACTCACATTTGTCAACGGGTCTCTGGAGCACAGGCAGCGTCCCACCTGTGTGACCTCATGTTGCAGTGGATTGTGGGATACGCTTCATGCTGGAAGCTGTACTTTATATTCTAGCTGAAAGAAATAAAGGGGATGCATGGGATTACCCATAGACTGTATAGATATTGATTATATTATTAATATTAACGGTCTATGGGATTACCCCCTTTCTGGTTTACATGTCCCTGACTCTGCTGAATTACTTTAGGCCCGGTGTATTATAATCCACCAATAGAAGTATTTTAACTCTGCTGGCCGGCTCCATTGCACGTGTAACGTAAGAGGAGCTGATGTTCAACACTACGCTTCACCAGAATCACCAAACTGGCGACAGCGGCCAGAGAGCAGCGTGGTGGTGCGTATTGGAGAGTTGTCGCTCCTATCCCATCCCGGCTTCAGTGTTGCCGGGTAGACCTGACCGGACTCCAGACCAACCAAAGAGATCTAATATTGGGGTTTGCAGCTGAGTTAACCACACAGGCCTATTACAGCCAGAACTTAACTATCTGCTCTACAAGCGGACAAACACTATAGTCTGTATGTTTTTTTCGAGGTGTGTGCAGCCCTTTCACACAGAAAAGGATCATAAGTGTCTGTATGTCTTTTACATTAAACTACCGATATACAGGAAACGACTTCATGACTGTCAGTGAGCGGATCTGCAGTTTTGGTTTTGAGAGTTTTATTTCTTGTTTCCCTCCCCTGCGTCCTCTGACAACAGCTGACAGTAGATCAACGTTTTCACGATGCTGTGCCAGCTCCAAAAAACTGAAGAAACAACAACATTCCAGGGAACAGATGCTCCGCTAACTAGGGTTAGGCCCAGACTAGCAGCTAGCTTCTACAGCTAATGTTCCCAGCCCAGACTAGAAGCTAGCTTCTTCACACCTAAACAGCCCGTATGAGCAGACGTATGTGAATAATTTAGCCAGCCTCCTATATACGTTGTCCTAGGGAAAGGGGGGGGGGGCAATTCATTTTCCCAAGGGGCCACATGAGAAACAGGGGCTGTTATGGAGGAAGTATCAAGGTAGTAAGTATTAACAGCTAAAAGTACAACGTATACGTTGATGTATGTCACATGGAGGCCACTTGGAGAGATACCTGCTGCTGTACAAGCTGCTGATCTTTAGCTCATTAGATGGTCAGTTAGCTCCATCTAGTGGACAGATAGTAGAACTCCATCATCTGATGGGGGACTTCTCTCACACTGACTGGCTCTGGGAACAGGTTGGACAGGTTCTGACGTCTCTCTGACTCTGAAGTTATGAAGATGTCACGGCGTCATCGGATCAAATGCACATCAACACCAGAAATTCATACGTTGTAGAATTATTCTATTAATGTCAAGAAGTAACACAGTTGTAGAAGAAAGACATCCCTTTATACGTATATCTGGTGAGGGGACATTCACATTGTTCACTCAGTTTGGAACATTTAATACACACTGGACAGTGAGGTATTGGCAGAGGTGGAAAATAAGGAAATACATTACTTACGCTACTGTAATGAGCAGTTTTGTTGTGTATTTTTCAAGTATCTTTTAAAATGTACTTGATTTTAAGGTGAAGGATTGTATTTTGCTACATTACAAATCCTATATTGAAGACCCATCTCTTCTGTTCTGCCTATCCTTAGTTTTTTATTTTATTTTATTTTTTTATCTACTGTGTCTAATCTACCAAACAACAATAACTGGAGAGTATCCATTTAAACATGGCTGACTTCCAGTATGTCAGTAATGAAGAGAGGAATGTTTGGACATATTACAGATTCATTTTATTTTGATTAAACCTTTATTTAACCAGGAACAATCCCATTGAGCAACAGTAACTCTTCTTCCAGGGAGTCCTGCCAAGACAGACGGCAATAAGTTTCATAATACACAAAAGACAGGACAATGGTTCCATACTACACCACAAATCTCTATAGATACTACAACACAAACAAGATATTACACTTAACTTCAACCGAAGCATACATGAAACTTAAAAACAGGTTCCACTGAGATTTGAACTCAGATTGCTGGATTCAGAGTCCAGAGTGCTAACCATTACACCATGGAACCTTTAAAAGTGTTGCAAGGGTTTGCTAGGCAGTTTCTTTTATAATATCCACATGTGTGCTATTGTAGGCACACAACGATCACAACAAAGATGAAAAAGCAACAATTACAGGCCAAATTAAGTCATTTAGTTAGCTAAGCGTTCAGAGGATGTGGGACAAAGCGAGTAAAGAGCAGGTTTTCAAAAAGTAGAATGGGAGCCAGAGTGTTCAGCTCCTCTCCTGTGGAACCAGGTTCCAGTTTGGGTTCAGGAGGCAGACTCCATCTCCACATGTAAGAGTAGGCTTAAGACTTTCCTCTTTGATAAATCCTATAGGTAGGGCTGGCTTGGGTGAGTCCTGAACCATCCCTTAGTTGTGCTGCTATAGGCCTAGACTGCCGGGGGACTTCCCATGATGCACTAGGTACCTCTCTCCTCCTCCGTCTCTCCATCTGTATGCAACCTCATATGCCTTTGAGATACAAAACTTCTTCACTTGCGTAAATAGCCTATTTGTGCAAACAAAAGGTGGAAACAGATGATCTTAAGTGTAGGCTTTGGTGATTTTATTACCCCTAAAGTGTCTGCCAGTGCTTAGCATTATTAGCACCACCCTCAAACCATCTGAGCTAACCGGCCTGCTTTTTAAGTGTTTGAAAAAGAAAGATTTCCGGAAACAAACCAGGCGAAATCAAGCAAAATTGGGCCAGTTCTGGATGGGCTACCTGGTTGTGTATGGTTTGTAGGGACTGCATATGTTTTCGGCCTTGCAAAAAAGACATGGGAATCCAAGCCAAGATGCTACATGCTCCCATTCTATATCTGGAAGTAGACAGGAGCTTCTAACCACGAAAGGACTCGAACCCTCAATCTTCTGAGCCGAAGTCAGACACCTTGTCAATAAGGCCACATGGTTGCAAAAAAAAAGGAATATTTCCAAATCTGAATTGCCACGGTTTATCTGAAATTCAAGCGCAAGGTAACATTTGTAAAAAGGCAGACTAATTAGGTGGCCAGTTAGCTTTTGGTGAAGGAAATAGATTGAATGCTAGGCACATTAGTTACCTGTGACTCATATTTGCACTTACTGAGTAGACAACCTTACAACTGTATGTTTTTGGCCTTGCTACAAAAGACGTGGAAAGTAGAGCTATAGAGATTGAGACTTGTTTTGCGCTGATGGCCAATTTGTGCATAAAAAAGGTGGATACAGATGATCTTGGGCGTAGGGTTTGGCGATTTTAGTACCCCTAAAGTGTCTGCCGGTGCTTAGCATTTTTAGCACCACACTCAAACAATCTGAGCTAACCGGCCTGCTTTTTAACTGTTTAAAAAGAACAGATGTCCAGAAACAATTAAGGCCAAATTGAGCAAAATTGGCCGAGTTCTGGATGAGCTGGATGAGTTGTACACTTTGCAATTCTGAACACTTTCAGACACTGTTGTATCATGTAAGTAACATGCACAAGTCTTTAAAAAGAATTGTGGCTGTTTTTCATGCAGGTTTGCATCATAACAATGCGGGTGCTATCTCTAAATGAACAATGGCCAACCTACATCCATCTTTATAGCACCCAAATCTCTGTGCTGATCTCCCTGCTTGGATGGCAAGTCATCTGGTGGATTTTTCCCGTCAAGAGGAAGCGGATCAAGAGGGAGAGTTGTTTTATTGTTTTCACCAGCAATAAAGTTTATTTGTCCACAAATTGCAATAGGTTATCAACGTTTTCAGCGAAAAAGAATACCACAGCTCAAGTCCCTGATAAGGCAACAGCTTGATTGTGTGATATGTATGAAGTGCTCGCTAACGTCATCTGTCATGCAGGTTTGCAGGATGTTCACAGTCTGCTAGTGGCCATGATGAGTTGGGACTTTGAGCTTTTTAAACCGTTTTGGTCAATTTAGCCAATTTTCAACCAGTTTGTGCAATAACAATTGGTGTTCTCAGGCATTGTGCAAATTATGGTCTACCATCCAGACCATACGGACCACGGTCTGCTGTCCAGAAGACCGTGATCATGGCAACAGCTTAATGGTCTTCATTTACTTAAACTTCAATCTGTAGTTCAGGAGATTATTTTTGTAGCTTCAGAAGCCTGCGTAGCTTCAGAAGCCTGCGTAGCTCAGTCGGTAGAGCATCAGACTTTTAATCTGAGGGTCCAGGGTTCAAGTCCCTGTTCAGGTGTAGAGTTGAAGTTCTTGAACACTTCAGATACTGACATATTGTTTGTGTTCCATCCATAAGTCTTTAAAAAGAATTGTGGCTGTTTTTCAAGCAGGTTTGCATCATAACAATGTTGCTGGTAAGTCTAAATGAACAATGGGCAACCTATGTCCATCTTGCTAGCACCCAAATCTCTGTACTCATCTCCCTGCTTGGATAGAAGGTCATCTGGTGCATTTTTCTTGTCACGAGGGCAAAGTGTTGTGGTCTGGTGCATTCCCCAACCTTTGTCGTGTCTTCCCTTTCTTCTGTGTGTCTTGTCTGTCTTGCCGTGAGGGCGTTCCAGGGGATCTAGAGGCGTGGCTTTCCATCTACGTTCCGTCATCCTCTCAGCATTTCCTCATCACTCATCACCCACTGCAATACATAAACCCGGGCTGACCGCCTCTTCAACGCCAGATCATTACATGCACTATTGTGGTAACTGGGCTCCTAGTCATTTGCGCCTGTGTTGTTGTTTGTTGTTGTATTCTAGTACTAACTCTGCCTCTCCTTAGATCCATCCGTTGTCCCTCCGAGCTGCCTTCCTCCCTCACGCCGACCAGCCACCTGTCTACACCAGTGTTTGAACCCCTCCGCACTCATTAAACATGCCTTTTGTATCTCTATGGTTCTGGGTCTTACTAACTGTTAACACTAAGAGTATAGAAGCGGAACCAGAGGGAGAGTTGTTTTTTGCACCCACCAGCAATAAAGTTTACTTGTCTATAGCCATAAAATTGCATTAGGCTGTCAACGTTTTGAGCAAAAAAGAAAACCACAGCTCAAGTCCCTGGTAAGGCAACAGCTTGATTCTGGGATATGTATGAAGTGCTCGCTATCGTCATCTGCCATGCAGGTTTGCAGGATGTTCACAATCTGCAAGTGGCCATGATGAGTTGGGACTTTGAGCTTTTTAACCGTTTTGGTCAATTTAGCTAATTTTCAACCAGTTTGTGCAATAACATTGGTGTTCTCAGGCATGTGGCAAATTATGGTCTACCTCCTGCTGTCCAGAAGACCGTGATCATTGCACAGCTTTTTGGTCTTCATTTACTTGCACTTTAATTTGTAGTTCAGGAGATTGTTTTCCCACAGTCCTCTGATTTGAAGCTGTAGCTCAGTCGGTAGAGCACAGACTTTAATCTGAGGGTCCAGGTTCAATCCCTGTTTTCAGTTAGCTTGCAAACTACTTTTTAAAACACCTGCCCCGTGTGAGAGTTGAACTCACGACCTTCAGATTAAGACTGACCGCGCTGCCTACTGCGCCAACGAGGCTATGAAAGGTATTGTAATGGTTCGCAAAATTTCAGAAAAACTAACAATTTGGTCGTCAATCTTCACAAAAACAATGTATCTGGAAACCTATGTACTCACACAAAGGCTAAAATTGACCCTAGATGCTTTGTCATGACCCCATGAAAAGGCCAGGACAAAAGACCGTGTGCAAAGGTTGAAGGAAATGCGAGAATATGACCACAACAAAAGAAATGATAATTCAATGATGGTGGTAGTCAGCTTGGGAAAAGGCTTTAGCTTATGACAAGATAACAGATTGCACCATTGTGCTACTCATTAGTGTGTCTACTTCAGTTATGTATTGAAGCACATCCTTAGAGCTAATGGCCCTCATTTATTAACCTAACGTACGACAGGCTTCACGTGAGATTCATGAAACGTTCGTTTCACACCAATCAGAGCGTAAGAATAATCGTACATTGATAAATGCAGCGGCTGGAAACGATTGTAATTTAAATATCACGCCCCAATATATTCTCAGTTTGAGGCCTCGCCTCTATTATTTATGACATGGCCAGACATAATCCGGCTAAGAAGCGGCACTTTTCAGAGGTGGGGATTTAAAGCCTGACATCCCAGGTGCTCTGGTGCAGCCAGATACCACCAGGCCCAGGGGAATATGCCGCCTAAGAAAAATGCAATCCTACCCGATGAGAAGAATAAACATTGTGAAAATAACAAAATATGAATACATTAAACATATACGGGCATTGAACATATTGCTGCAGTCTCAGTCTTTGGATGGTATAGGTA
The DNA here is from genome assembly GCF_008692095.1 of Etheostoma spectabile. Lineage (NCBI taxonomy): Eukaryota > Metazoa > Chordata > Actinopteri > Perciformes > Percidae > Etheostoma > Etheostoma spectabile. Next base: position 45,638 of record NW_022602802.1, on the reverse strand, counting down.
GCGCCCCGTCAGACACGTCATGATATAGCAGGTTCTCATGACTGAGAACCTACTATATCATGACATGTTTAATTTACTATATAATAATTTTTGAGACAGGTCCTACTGAAGATCTGTTGTATCAGTCAGGATGGCCGAGCGGTCCAAGGCACTGCGTTCAGGTCGCAGTCTCCACTGGAGGTGTGGGTTCAAATCCCACTTCTGACAACTAGTATTTTCATTTGGAACTAATGTCTAAGAGTTGATATTGGGAATAAAGAACTTAGCAGTTCTTTGTATTTAAGAGGACATGAATGTGCATGAGAAACGCAATTCCAAGTGCAGCGTTTTGTGAGCATCTTATTGTCAACACATGTTAACTTCCTTAGGGCCCGTAGTGGATGAAATGGTAAACACTTGGCCCTGGATGCATAGAATTCCTGCCATATTGAGCGACAAAGTTTGGGTGTCCTGAAAAAGGGTCTTGAACTCTATCTCGCCGACCTCTTTTTTTACTGTTTCTTGTTATGTCACGGCAAGAAGTATTATGCTTTTGAGTCGTTTGTCCATCTCTACATCAGAATCAGAAATAAAAAAAACATCAGATATATGCAGTCTCTGTGGCGCAATAGGTCAGCGCAGTCGGCTGTTAACCGAAAGGATGGTGGTTCAAGTCCACCCAGGACGTTTGATGCTTAAATAATCTGGAGTGAGCCAACTCTAGGTTTATCATTCTGCAGGTGAATAAAGAGCAGCTCAAAGATAACCCAAGTGGCCTTACCTTTATCTGAAGGTACAGTTCTGAAAACCATGTACTGTACATATTAATCTTTACGGTCATTGGTATGCAGGTCACTTGATGTAATACAAGCAAATACATAAGGCCAGACAGAGACAAAAAGTGAGAGAAAGAAAAGAGACTAGCTGTCTAAAGGATAACCAGTTGAGATTGTGTGCGTCTTTGAGAACTGTAAGTCATATAACTGATGTTGTCAGTTCATTTAAACTAATGAGGAAGAATTTGACAGATGAAAATCAAGTCCAGGAACTTATTCTTTCAAACATCATACCTGAGTCTCTCAAGTCCTGACCATTCCCTGACCGGGAATCGAACCCGGGCCGCGGCGGTGAGAGCGCCGAATCCTAGCCACTAGACCATCAGGGAGTCACATCTTTCAAATTATCTTTGTAGATGTGAGTTTTCTTTTCACTTACTGGAATGACTCATATTGTATTAGGCGAGGAATGGCGCCTGGCTAGAGCTTCAGAAGGAAGGCCATGACAGATTACACATCTGTCACATAGTCAGTTTGTATTCTTAAATACCAAGTCTCTTGCTGTTCCTTGACTAGTTGGCCACCCCTGCTTTGCATCGCTCCAGGTATGTAGAAAAAAAACTGTTATGCACCTTTGCATTGCGCTAAAATGTCAAAATTTGGACCTGAATCCAACAATAACATTACTTGACACTCACATACATTGGTTTTCAGTTAAAAATGTTGGTTAGGGGTTTAGTTACTGCTTGAATTGTTACTGAGATGGAGGCAGATGAAGTGTTTATGACCCATCAATGATGACAAAAGGATACATCCTCTGTCGGGGTCTGATTTAAAGGAAATGGTACTGTGGGAAAATAATACAATGACTGAGGTGGTGATGAACAGGGCACTCAGGAACGGCCACGTAAAAGCTGGCTTAAAGTATATGCTGAATTAACCAAAGACTAAATAAGTGTGTGTGTGTGTGACATATTATACATTATGCTTTGCAGCTGGGGTACGGCTAGGAGGGAGAGAACAGAAGGGCTATCTTAGTCAGATAAGCTACAGTGAGCACGAGAAGAGGAGATGGTGAGGCCAAGGACACTGAAGTTCGAGGACGGTCTGATAACTCAGAGAACAGGACGTACAAACTAAGAAGGGAGTGAACATAGCTGTCTTGTGAAGTAAATGATAACTGAAAATAATACAGGCAAGAAGGAAGAGGCAGAGCAGGGATTGTACCCCAGCAACAGTATAGCTGACCAATCAGGCCCCACAAGGGGAACCAATATAACCCTGAGCACGCTATTGTTTAAGTGCCTTTTTGGGAACCTCTGTACTAGACAAGTTTCCATCAGGTCCGTGCACGTTTAACTGCCCGGAAACGCATTTCATCTGTTGACCACAAGAATAAACGCTGTGTTAATTCATCATGGAGTCAGTTGTCAGTTTATAGAAGGATTTCTCCAACAAATTTGGTGACCCCGGACGTGATAACGTAATTGGACAGGAGAATCCAACTGGACCTTGGCATTGTGTCCACGGTCCGGTTCAGCTCAGCCACCGGACTGACATCCCGCAGCCCGTGAAGGGGACTGAGCGGCGATACTGCGATTCGTTGGTGTGATCACTGAGAGCTCTCAAAAAAAAGGTAAGCAGAAGCCTGTTTAAAATCAAAATTCTGTTATTGGCTGAAAACTAAATTGATGTGATCACATTTCAACTGTCGTAAGTGTTGTTTTAAGCGAAAAGTATTGATTGAATGTGCTGTAATTAAAGGGATACAAACAGATGAAATGTTGGGGCATGTGATGTGATTAAACAGAGAAAAACAACTAGAGAGTTGTGAGAGAATTGTTGAATAATACGGGTGGCGGTAGGAGAGGAAAAGGGACAAATAGTCAGAGGAAAATACGTCCAGATGGTTGACGAGGTAGGAGACTGCTAAGGACAGATAGTTCAGATGAGTGATTGTGAATTGCCACCCTTGGTTCTGTGTGAACAACCTGAAAAGAATTGCAGTTAACAGATTGTCATTGTAATATTACGAGTCCACCGCGAGTGTATTTGTGCAAAGGAGTGAGAGGTCACTTTTTAAGTTGTAAAGATTATAGAGATGTACATAAAAAGGCTCTAGATGGAGTCTTAATGAAAAAGTTGTTTGTTGTTGCATGTGTGATTTTTGTTGTGGTTTGGCTTGTTGGATTTTTTCTCACTGCTTATTTGTTGTAAAATGACGACCCCTTATGGTAAAGTGTTAGTAGGGGCAGTGAAAAAGTATGGCAATAAAGGAGAGGAGAAAGTAGCAAAAGAGATTGTGAAAGAATGGGAGAGAGGAGGATGGATTGAGGGAGAAGGGGCGCCGTCCCCGGAGAAAGTGAATGAAATAGTGAAGTATGAAAAAAGTAAGTTGGAGTATGCGGAAAGGCAGGCAGAGGAGGAAAAGAAAAGAAAATGGTTTAAATTGACTAAACCAAAGCAGAAGGAGTATGAAGCGCAGAAAGAGAAATATGGGTGGGGTTGAAAATGACAAATGCAATACAGAAACAATTGGGATTGACAAAACAAGATGACAAAAGTTCACCAAAAACTGAGACAGAAGCTGAACAGAATAAAACCGCTAGCGCAGAGAAAACCCCGCTGCCCGCTGAGGCGCCCCCGCCAACAAACCCTTTTTATCCAGACATAAGAAACCTAAGAATTTCCGCTCCACCGCCGCCGTATACAGGTCCAACGGCATCAAAACCCACAGTCCAAGCCCCAGTGGTAACTGCCCATTTACAGCCAATGCATTACAAATAGACGTACCACAGGACCCATTGATACCGGCATTAGAGGGCCGCGTACAGGATTTAGAATGTTATCTAAATTTAATGGTACAGTCAGCGTCAGGGGGAGCAGCAGCGGCTCCACCACAACCAGCGGCCACAGTCCCAGCCGGCCCAAGCAAAGCTAGTACCCCATATTCAGCGTCTTTTTGCCAACAAAATCCAGAGCATTTTCACATGTCAGTAAAAGGACCCAGTCCACCTCACCATAGTACCCCACAAGACTCAGGAAGTAAGGAAGATAGCGAACAGTCAGACAGCAGCAGGGAAAGTGAGCAAACAGACAGAAGCTCTAGCTCTAGGGAAAGGACTAAAAAACGACATAAACGCAGGCCCAGATCTAGATCACAAAGTCCTCAAGACGTTTTTGTAGCAGGCACATTTAAAGGTAAATTTACCAACGAGGACCCTGACGAAGTTATGCTGCGAAGATCAACTAGAATAAGGGAAAGACTTAACAAAGAGTTCAGAGAGATAAAAGAGCAGCAAGAGCAGCTGCGTCGAACAGTGAATGAGCTCAGTGAGGAAGAGCAGACGCGCCACACACCAGAGGCGGGGCTACAATGCCCACTCCGCCCAGTAGGAGGAGGAGGAGGACTGTTGATGTACACCCCTTACAGTTTTGGTGACTTAGATGCTCTGTGTGCAAAACTCCCCTCCCTGACAGGAGGGGCTGAGCATTTCCTCACAGCTTTCAATAGTCTTACAGCAGGAGTGCAGCTGTGTTTGGGAGATCTCAGAGCAGTATTGGGTAGAGTAATGGGAGCAGATGAAGCTAGTGCTGCCCTCACCAGAGGGGGAGCTGGACCCACTGTTCCCGCATCAGTGCCTGCATCAGCAGTAACCCCTGGCATTTGGGCTGAGCTGCACCGCATGTATCCCACAGTTGGGGATCATGCAGCATGGCATGATTTAAAAAGACTAAGTGATGAAAATTTTGATGCCTATGCAGATAGAGCAAAAAAGATTTGGCAGCGTGCTATGAGGGAACCGTGGGACCAGTCCGCCGCCACAGTGGCGCTGTTCCGCCATGGGGTACTAGGGGGATTACCCACAGCAGTTCAGACACAGTTAGGAGGAGTAGTAGGCCTGCAAACAATGACCGATGCAACATGGGGCGAGAATGTGCGTCATTTCCTGTCAAAACACCAAAAAGGAGCAGAGCAACAAGAAGATGAATTAAAAAGACTACAAACTCAATTGTTAAAGAAACAACTGGAAGAATTAAACAAGCCCAAGCCCAGCAAAGCTAAACAAATGACAGTCTCACAGAACCCCCAACAGTCAGAAGCCCCAGTGTTGGAAGCAGTCACTCAACTCTTACAGAGAGCACAAGCTTCCTGGCCACCACCCCCACAACCACCATGGCCAGCGAACACGAGCCAGCAAAATTGGCCCACAAGAGGAAGAGGGCGAGGTTTTCAGAGAGGAGGAGGAATGACTAGGTCCAGGCCTGGAGGAAGGACCTCTCAGCCCTACTTCCTTTGCTACAACTGTGGTCAGCAAGGCCACTATGCAAGAGAATGCCAAGAGCCCCCAGCACAGCCCCCTAGAGGGCCAGGGAGAAATCCCTCACCCCAACCATACCCCGGTGAGCCATGGCCACTGTCCCCCGCTAATCAGGCCCTACAACAGCAATGGTATGACCAACAGGGTCCACAATGAAGGTGTCCTCCCACTGATTTTCATTTTGGTCTGACCACAGAACCCCTCATTACCCTCACTATTCAAGGTAAACCACATGTAATGCTGGCAGACACAGGAGCAACGTTCTCCTGTCTAAATTCCACCTACTTCCCTCCTTCAGCTCAAACTCAGTCAGTTATGGGAGTCAGTGGGACCCCTATCTTACAGCACTTCACACAGCCATTGTTAACCGAATTTAACTCACAAACACACACACATTCTTTTTTGCTTTCCCCTGCATGCCCAGTAAATTTATTAGGAAGAGATCTTATGTGTAAATTGAATCTGTGCATATGGATGAATGTGGATGGCATTCATGTCACTCCTGTTCCTCCAGTATCCACTCCTGATTCCCCAGTCACCATTCTCTCCCTCACACCAACCCCAGTGTCAGAACTACACCAATATGTATATTGGTTACGCCTGCTTCCCACAGGCCCTGACACACCCTCCATTCAACATGCATTCAACATCCTGAAACCAGCCATATACAGACTGCACCCCTACATGTCCCCACTCCCACAAGTACACTGTACTCTACATGTAGCTGACGACCTGGACACCCCATATCAAGATGACTGGGAGACAAACATGCAAGGACAGCACCCACTTCTCTTATGCAGAGGCATATATTGTGGTAAAGAAGGGGTGGCTGCTTCTGTGGTCTTAACGCACTCCTCTGAAGACTGGTACACACTCTGGGACTCTTCTTCCCCGCATGTCACACTCGCAGTAGGATTTGGCCAGCAGGCCAGATCCCTGGGCCCTATGATAAAACGTGCACTAACATTTAAATGGCTCCCCACCTCCACACCTGGCCTTCTAAAAGCTGACACTGACGCTGAAGACATGTGGTGCTTTAAAGGGCCTCACACAACAGAGAAAACATTGCCTGAAGTTCTCCCACTCCCCAGAGAACATGGACTCCCCTGCACTGACCATCCCAGCGCAGCTACCGCCCTACTAACTCTTCCCCAGCATCTGTTCACCACCGGCCCATATGACACTGGACTCTTAGAAACACATCCTGTGACTGTTACAATCAGACCGCAGCACCACACAGTCATTCACAGACCACAGTATAGACTCACCCCTGACCAGGTCCAAGGCATAGCTCCAACCATTCAGGGACTCTTAGAAGCTGGTGTCATATATCCCACTCGTTCTCCCTGGAACACTCCCATTTTACCTGTCCCCAAAGCTGGAGGAAAAGGATGGCGCATGGTGCAGGACTTCAGACCCATTAATGACATTACTGTCCCAGCTGTGCATCCTGTCCCAGACCCACATGTCTCTTTGACATCACTTAACCCCTCCTTCACCCACTTCACAGTGGTTGACCTGGCCAATGCTTTCTTCTCTGTGCCCCTACACCAAGACTCACAGGAGTACTTTGCATTCACTTTCAATGGTCAACAATACACGTATTCCAGGTTGCCACAGGGATATAGAGACTCACCTGGACTGTTCAACAGGATCCTCAAATCTCATCTTCTGCAGCTGCAACTCCCCACAACTGTGGTCCTCATACAGTATGTGGACGACCTTCTGCTGGCTGCTACAGATCCCCTCACCTGTGTGGAACAGACAATAGCACTGCTGACATTCCTAGCCTCAAAAGGCTACAAGGTCAAAAGGGACAAAGTACAAGTTGCTAGGAGACAAGTCCTCTTTCTGGGCAGACAAATTTCATCAGCAGGCCTTGGGGTGTCTCCCAGCCATAGACAGGCTATTCTGCATCACCCGCTTCCCCTCACAGTTGCAGACATGCTGTCTTTTCTGGGCCTCACAGGATACAGCCGCTCACATATCCCTGACTATACCAACAGAACTACATCGCTCAGGGAACTGGTGGCTGCTGCTGGTCATCGCTGTCTCACCGCCCCCCTCCTATGGACAACAGAGGCCGAGGCCGCCTTCTCTGACCTCAAAAGTGCCCTAGCAAGGGCAGAGACACTCACCTCCCCAGACTACTCACTCCCATTTCATATGGATGTTTCTGAAAACAATGGCTTTCTCAATGCCATTTTATTTCAGAAAAAAGGGGAGACAGACATGTACTGATGTACCACTCATCAAGGCTGGATACAGTGGAAAAAGGACAGACAACCTGTGCCCGCTATGTAGCGGCGCTGGCAAAATCCATTGACAAAACAGCACATATTGTAATGTGCCATCCAATAACAATCCACACCACACATGGTGTCACAGCTTTTTTGGCCAGCAAGGAATTTGCATACAGTGCCACAAGGAGAACAAAACTGCAGACTGCCTGTACCCAACCGCACATCACCTACTCATCAGAAGGAATAAACATGGCCAACAGTATGAGTAGACAGGGAGTGCCACATGTTTGCGAGGAAGAAGCAGCCCAAGAAAGCAGAATAAGGTCAGATCTGGAAAACGTACCAGACATGTCGGCTGACATGTGGCTCTACACAGACGGATGTTGCTACAAAACAAAGGATGGGACTAACAAAGCATCATATGCAGTAGTCCAACAACACCCAGATGGAACACATCAGACACTGGAAGCAGGAATAATAAACCAACCAGCGTCAGCACAGAAAGCAGAAATAAAAGCTCTGATCGCAGCCCTTCTGCTAGCCAAAGGAAGAACAGTGAACATTTTTACAGACTCTGCTTATGCTCATGGAACAGCACACTTGGACGCGATCATGTGGAAAAGGCGAGGATACGTCACCTCTGCAGGAATGCCCATAAAACATCAGAAGGAGATAATGGAGCTAGTGGAGGCTATTGCCGCTCCACTAAAGGTGTCCATAATGAAATGCAAAGGACATGACGCAGGGCAAGGAAGAGTAAGTGCAGGAAACGAGGCAGCAGATTCTGCAGCCAAAAGAGTGGGAGGATACTCCCCAAAACAGATGGTACTATCGAAAGAGATAGAATCACAACCAATGGCACTGGAGCCTAAAGACATTCTAGAAATGCAGAAAAAGGCAGGAGCCTATGAATGGAATCAGTGGCAGCGGAGCGGCGCCACAAAAGACAAAGATGGGATATGGAGGTCTCATCAAGGAAAGATAGCAGCATCAGCCGAGATGTGCAGAATGTTGCTACCTGAGGCACACAGACCAACACATGAAGGAAGAAAACAGACTCTCCTGAATCTGTCTGAGCTGTGGTGGCACCCCAATTTGAGGGACATGGTGACACATTTTTGTCAGGAATGCAGGGTGTGTGGAGAGCATAATGTTCAGAAACCATACACCACACTAAAAGGAGCGTACCCAGTCCCCACAGCTTGTTTTCAAGATATCAGTATAGATTATACTGATATGGGCGCAGAAAATGTGGTAGGGGGAAAAAGGTATCTTCTGGTGATGGTAGACAGGTTCTCTAGGTGGGTAGAAGCCATTCCCACCAGAAAAGAGGACGCAAAAACAGTGGTGAAATGGCTCAAAACTGAACTCATCCCGAGGTATGGGGTCCCCAGGCAAATAAGGTCAGATAATGGCACACATTTTAACAACAAACTACTAAGAGAAGTAGAACAGGCCCTGGGAATCACTCATGCCTTCGGATCAGTTTATCATCCACAGTCACAGGGAATGGTGGAAAGAGCAAACCAGACATTGAAGGCTAAGATAGCCAAGGCATGTGCAGGAAGCAAGTTAACATGGGTAGAAGCGCTCCCATTGGCCCTCATGGCTATGAGGTCCTCAGAAGGACGAGAAACACATTTGACCCCACATGAAATAATGACAGGGAGAAAAATGCCAGGACCTCCACTAGATGGAGGCCACATGCCAATGTTAGATGTTCAGCAAATAGAAATGACAGACTATATGAAAAAGCTAACATCTCTGGTTTCAGCCCTTTCTACGCAGGTCCAGTTGGCGAACAGGAAACCGCAGGAGGAAGCAACACTACCTGTCAAGGTAGGCGACTGGGTCAGGGTCAAAGTTCACAAGAGGAAGTGGACTGACCCCAGGTGGTCCGGGCCTTACGAAGTAAGGGAGGTTACTTCACACTCGGTCCAGGTTAAAGGTAAAAAAGGAGCACCTTGGCACCACCTGACACATTGTGCCCCAGTCGCACCTCCTAGCCGCCCATTGGCAGAAATTAGAAAAGCAATCCAAAATGTATAGATGGAAGAGATGTTTTGGCGGGGAACAGCCCCCACATAGTACATCCATAACTTGGAAGGCAATGGGGTTTGGGAAAAAGACAACAGTTGTCCTAGCAGTAGTAGTAGTAGTGGGAGTTGCAGCATTAATTCTGGGGTTGGAACATGCGTATGGGGACCGAGACCACAAAGAACAATCACCCGGTAGTGTCCAACCACCTCTCAGTAACAAAGGAAATGAAACTAGACGAGAGAAAAGAAGAGCAGTTTGGGCAGTAGTGAAGCAACACACTAAGGGCCCATCCCCAAGGTGCGGTGCCAGATTGACTCTCCCCTATGTGAGAGACTCAACCACGTCATTTACCTTTGATTTGTGTCAGGCTATAGACTGCGGGGGGTATAATAGTTTCTACAAAAACACAGATGTGTACATCTGTGACGACTATCAAAAGGTAGAGGATTGTGAAAGGAGCGCTTCCGGACAGGTGAAAGGTAGTCTCTGTAACAGCTGGTATGACGCGGGTTGGACAACAGGAGGGTGGAAACCATGGGCGAGGTTGACAGACAAAAGAGATTGGTGGGTACAACAAGATGAATGGGAGATATTATCTATACAGCGGGACTATAGTTCAGACCCCACGAAAAATCCCATAACCCTGTCAGTAAATAGAGCAATTGGGAGCAGGAACGGTCAGGATGTGTGGATGTTAGCCATAGGTGTATGGATAGCAGGAAGTGACCAGATAACCCCCCTGCAGATAAATATTTTGGATCCCCTCACGCACACACAGAATGACACTGACATGGCAGAGACTACAGTAAAACCCCCTCTGAAGGAGGAAGACGTAATAGTGCAGGACTTCTCTAAAATGAGGGTGGAAGATGTGTTAGAGTTATCAGCAGGTGCAGGCCAGGACAATTTATGGATCAGGTGGCTAATACAGAATGCCAAAGAACAACACATGGAAGGGTGCGTGGCCTGTGCCACAGCTAGACCAGTCATGTTCACTAACCCGGCCCCGTTGTTTCCTAATGAGGACCCAGCAGGATATGCATGCATGTTGAACTTCACACACTCTAAGACAGCTTCCCGCAATTGTACTACCCTAGCATCCCTCTTTCCCCCAGGCTTTGAAAAACCAGGGTATTTTACCGCCATAAAGGGGGAGGGTGCAAGATATCACTGTTTCAATCTCACCGGATCAAGCAAGCCCACAATCAAACTAGGTGATATACCCCCAGACTGGTGTAATACAACTGTACAAAACAAAACAGCCCTAGGCCCAGTGGCTAGAATAGGACTATTCTACTATTGTGGTGGTCTTAGGTTGTACTCCCAGATAAAGTTCCCAAATCAAACGTCAGGAGTTTGTGCTATGGTTAGATTAGCTATGCCCATATCTTTGGTGGGGAGTAGAGTCCACTATACCCACCATAAGGCTGTGCAACTGACCGTAAAGAGAAGGCGCAGGGCCCGTAGTATGCAAGGCCCGGCTTTTGATCCATGGGCGGGAACCCCAACCTATATAGACAGCATAGGAGTTCCTAGGGGTGTCCCGAATGAATACAAATTGGCAGATCAAATAGCCGCAGGATTTGAGAATATACCACTGCTTTCAGCCATCTTCCCCGTCACTCCCAGCAAAAATGTAGATAGGATAAATTTTGTGCATTATAATGTTTTACGCTTGAGCAATGCAACTAGGGATGCCATCGAAGGCCTGGCCGAGCAGATGGCCCCAACGTCCCTCATGGCGCTCCAGAATAGGATGGCGCTGGACATGCTGTTGGCTGAAAAAGGAGGAGTCTGTTCCATGTTCGGAGAGATGTGCTGTACGGTCATCCCTAACAACACTGCCCCGGATGGGAAGGTCACCAGGGCTTTGAACCAACTTCGAGCCCTTTCCCAGGAGATGCATGACGCCTCAGGTGTATCAAATCCATTGGAGGGGTGGATGACAACCTTTTTTGGCAAATGGAAGAATCTTATCACTGCTTGTTTGACATCTATTGCTGTTTTTCTCGCTATTCTAGTTACCTGTGGGTGTTGCTGTGTGCCCTGCCTGCGGACCATGATATCCCGGCTCATCACCACTGCCTTGTCCAAAGAAAAAGCACCGCCTCCCTATTCCGCTGGGATGCTGCCATTACTCACCATGCCTGAGGACGGGGAGGACATTGAGGCACTGCAGTTAGTGTAAAAAGTGTTCGCACCTAGTAGGTGCGAAAAGGGGAATTTGTGGGAAAATAATACAATGACTGAGGTGGTGATGAACAGGGCACTCAGGAACGGCCACGTAAAAGCTGGCTTAAAGTATATACTGAATTAACCAAAGACTAAATAAGAGTGTGTGTATGTGTGACATATTATACATTATGCTTTGCAGCTGGGGTACAGCTAGGAGGGAGAGAACAGGAGGGCTATCTTAGTCAGATAAGCTACAGTGAGCACGAGAAGAGGAGATGGTGAGGCCAAGGACACTGAAGTTCGAGGACGGTCTGATAACTCAGAGAACAGGACGTACAAACTTAGAAGGGAGTGAACATAGCTGTCTTGTGAAGTAAATGATAACTGAAAATAATAGACAGGCAAGAAGGAAGAGGCAGAGCAGGGATTGTACCCCAGCAACAGTATAGCTGACCAATCAGGCCCCACAAGGGGAACCAATATAACCCTGAGCACGCTATTGTTTAAGTGCCTTTTTGGGAACCTCTGTACTAGACAAGTTTCCATCTGGTCCGTGCACGTTTAACTGCCCGGAAACGCATTTCATCTGTTGACCACAAGAATAAACGCTGTGTTAATTCATCATGGAGTCAGTTGTCAGTTTATAGAAGGATTTCTCCAACAAGACCTACAGTGATCCCTCGCCACTTCGCGGTTCACTTATCGCGGATTCGCTATTTCGCGGATTTTCATAATGCATTTTTTTTTTTTTTTGGTGCATTGTGCTCTGCATTCTGATTCGCTAAAAACTCACTCCCGCTTCTTGTATCAAAACATGCTACGAATTGTGCTATCATTTTGTCGTCTCGTGCAGTTATGTGTACGTACATAAAACAGCTTGGCAAATTTACATTAAGTTGGCCAAATTATCTTGTAATTTCGAACATCTCCTAAACCCATAATGTCGACGAAACGGCCTGGACCGACAAAAGCACCTGCGGATGGGCCCAAACGGCGGAAGATGCTACCTATCTCAGATAAAGTTAAACTTCTGGACATGCTAAGGGAAGGTAAAAGCTATGCAGCCGTTGCTCGCCATTACGGAATCAATGAATCTTCCGTTCGTTACATAAAGAAGGAGGAAAAAAACATAAGGACGACAGCAGCAGTCAATTTTAATACGAATGCAAAAAGGGTTGTAACTGTCCGCAACAAGACCATGGTACGGATGGAGACGGCATTAGCTCTGTGGATTAATGACTGCAGGAAAAAAAACATAACCCTGGATACAAACGTTATCTGCACAAAAGCGAGAATGCTGTATGAAAACTTTGCTGTCAGTGACGGGGAAGAGGGAGAGGATGCCGGGCCCTCAGCAAGTGCTGCTGACACAGTGGGAGAGGATGCCAGGCCCCCAGCAAGTGCTGCTGACAAAGTGCCAAGCGCATTTAATGCAAGCAAGGGCTGGTTTGAAAAGTTTAAGAAACGCTTTGGACTTAAAAATGTTTGTCTGCACGGTGAGATGGCGTCTGCGGATACCGCTGAGGCAGAAGCCTTCGTGTACAATAAATTCAAGGCGATCATTGAGGAGGGGGGATATAAGCCCGAACAAGTTTTTAACATGGATGAGACTGCCTTATTTTGGAAACGAATGCCCTCCCGCACCTTCATCATGCAGGAAGAAGCCAAAGCCCCAGGATTTAAAGTTCACAAAGACCGTTTGACCCTGGCTATGTGCGGAAATGCCGCAGGTTTCATGATTAAACCGGGGCTGATTTACAGGTCTAAAAATCCCAGGGCGCTGAAAAACAAAAATAAGGATGATTTGCCTGTTTACTGGATGTACAATGCAAAGGCTTGGATGACAAAAGTGCTCAATCTGGATTGGTTCAAAAACTGTTTCATCCCGGAGGTCAAGTGTTATTTGAGAGGAAAGGGACTGGACTTTAAAGTGCTTCTGCTCCTTGACAACGCCGGAGGTCACGGTAATGATTTGGCATATGATGGTGTGCAAATCGAATTTCTGCCGCCAAACACTACATCCCTGATTCAGCCCATGGACCAAGGAGTCATCCGTGCTTTCAAGGCTCTCTATACGCGCAACACCCTGCAACATCTTGTTGACGCTATGGACTCGGATCAAGATTTCTCACTGAAGGACTACTGGCGTGGATACACCATTGCATCGTGTCTCCAAAACATTCAGAGGGCCATTCAGGAAATGAAAACGGAAACTCTGAAGGCCTGCTGGAAAAAACTATGGCCAGAGGCAGTGCAAAACGCAACCGGAGGCTCGCTTGACGAGGTCCACCACTCTGCCGTAGAAACAGCTGTGAATCTGGCTAAACAGATTGGAGGAGACGGCTTTAATGACATGAGTCCGGATGACATAAACGCCCTGATTGATGGAGACGCACAGCCGCTGACCGATGCAGAGCTGGCAGAAATGACAAAGCCACAAAGCGACGATGAAAGAGAAGAGGGAGAAGAGGACACGAGAGATGAGGAGGAAGGACTAACGCTTGGTCGCTTAGCAACCATGGTGCGAATGGCCACTGAACTTAAGCGAGTAGCTGAGGAATGGGACCCTTTGATGAGCCGTTCATTACAGTTCTCCAACGTAATCGATGGTGGCATGTCGGTGTACAAGGATCTTTTTGCAAAGAAGAAAAAAGAGCGACAACAGCTGCCTATCACTATGTTCTTCTCCCGAACAAACACACCTGCACCGCGGGCTTCAGAAGAAGAGAACACTGCAGAGCGCAGTCAGGATGCAGCGGCCCAGTCTGAAGAGCAGTGAAACGGCCTACACGTGAGTCACTGTATTTGTATACATGTAATAGTTGCTAATTGTAAAAAAAAAAAAAAGTTTTCTATTTCGCGGATTTCACTTATCGCGGGTCATTTTCGGAACGTAACCCCCGCGATAAACGAGGGATTACTGTATATCCAACCTTCCATTTCTCTCTAAGATTCTTGAGAAAGCAGTCGCCAAACAGCTGTGCGACTTTCTGCATAGCAACAGCTTATTTGAGGATTTTCAGTCAGGATTTAGAGTTCATCATAGCACAGAGACAGCACTTGTGAAAATTACTAATGACCTCCTAATTGCTTCAGACAAAGGACTTATCTCTGTACTTGTGTTATTAGATCTTAGCGCTGCATTTGATACCATTGACCATTATATCTTATTACAGAGATTGGAACATTTAATTGGCATTAAAGGGACTGCTCTAAGCTGGTTTAAGTCTTATTTATCAGATCGATCTCAGTTTGTTAATGTTAACGATGAATCCTCTGTGCACGCCAAGGTTAGTCATGGAGTCCCACAAGGATCTGTGCTCGGTCCAATCCTGTTCACTTTATATATGCTTCCTTTAGGCAGTATTATTAGGAAACACTCCATAAACTTTCATTGTTATGCAGATGATACTCAATTATATCTATCAATCAAGCCGGATGAAACTAATCAGTTAGTTAAACTTCAAACGTGCCTTCAAGATATTAAAACCTGGATGACCTGTAATTTTCTAATGTTAAACTCAGATAAAACTGAAGTTATTGCTCTCGGACCCAAGCACCTCCGTGACGCACTATCCAAAGATATAGTTACTCTGGATGGCATCACCCTGGCCTCCAGCACCACAGTGAAGAATCTTGGAGTCATCTTTGATCAGGACATGTCCTTTAATTCCCACTTAAAGCAAATTTCAAGGATCGCCTTTTTCACCTACGTAATATTGCAAAAATCAGGAATATCCTGTCTAAAAATGATGCAGAAAAATTAGTCCATGCATTTGTTACTTCTAGGTTGGATTACTGCAATTCTTTACTATCAGGCTGCTCGAAAAAATCCATAAAGACTCTACAGCTGATCCAGAATGCTGCGGCACGTGTTCTGACGGGAATCAGGAAAAGAGATCACGTTTCTCCTGTTTTAGCTTCTCTGCATTGGCTTCCTGTAAAATTTAGAATAGAATTTAAAATCCTTCTTCTCACCTACAAAGCTCTTCATGGTCAGGCTCCATCTTATCTTAAAGAGCTTATAGTACCTTACAACCCTAGGAGAGAACTACGCTCCCAGAATGCAGGGTTACTGGTGGTTCCTAGAGTCTCTAAAAGTAGAACGGGAGCCAGAGCGTTCAGCTATCAGGCTCCTCTCCTGTGGAACCAGGTTCCAGTTTGGGTCCGGGAGGCAGACACCGTCTCCACATTTAAGAGTAGGCTTAAGACTTTCCTTTTTGATAAAGCTTATAGTTAGGGCATAGAATCGAATATTGTTAGGGAGTAGTAGTTAGTCACATAGTTTTCAGATTTATCTATCATATAATATAACTAAAGGGAGACTTGGCATACAGCCCGATCCGGTTGGGGGGAGTTCTGGCCCGGCCGGGCTGGAGCTCTCTTTACCTCGTCTCTCTTGGTTTTGTTGTAATAGTTTTAGACAGCTGGGGACTTATTTTGATACACTAGTTAGGGCATAGAATCGAATATTGTTAGGGAGTAGTAGTTAGTCACATAGTTTTCAGATTTATCTATCATATAATCAAGAATATAATAGAACTAAAGGGAGACTTGGCAAACAGCCCGATCTGGTTGGGGAGAGTTCTAGCCCGGCCGGGCTGGAGCTCTCTTTACCTCGTCTCTCTTGGTTTTGTTGTAATAATTTTAGACAGCTGGGGACTTATTTTGATACACTGAGCTCCTCTCTCCTCTATCTTTCTATCTTTTCATTTATGTGCATCCATGTCCCAGAAATGCGTGTTACTAACCTAGCTCTGGGGAGTCATTCCCCGGAGTCCTTATGTTCTTTTTTCCCCAGCATGTTCCCTTGGATCAGAGAGGCTCCGAAATCAGGGTAGCAGCTGTCGCCTTGGTCCCGCTACACGTTCTGTGATGCCATGTTCAACTGCTACACTGCGGTGCCCTGCTACGTCCTGCTACGTCCTGCTACGTCCTGCTACGTCCTGCTGTGCCTTGTAATGCCGCACAGCGTCCTGCTATGCCATGAACTACTACAAAGAACTTCTACAAACTACTAATTTTTTCTATTTTTATTGCCACTCTTCATTCTAACCCCAACCGGCCCGTCAGACACCGCCTACCAAGAGCCTGGGTCTGACCGAGGTTTCTGCCTAAAAGGAAGTTTTTCCTCGCCACTGTCGCACTGTTGCTTGCTCTGGAGGAAACTATTAGAAACTACTAGAACTGTTGGTCCTTGTAAATTCTGGAGTGTGGTCTATCTGTAAAGTGTCTTGAGATAACTCTTGTTATGAATTGATACTATAAATAAAATTGAATTGAAAAATTGAATTGAATGTCTAATGTTTAACCTGTGTTGCACTTTGAAACTAAATAAACAGACACATAGTTAACAGAGATCTGAGTGTTGCGTGGTTATTGTAAATAGGTAATGTTTGTGAAGTATGGTATGGTTTTAAACAGAATGACAGATTGATGAATGTAGCAGTAGCATGTAAATCACCGTAGTTTTAAATGTTAAAATGTGAGCACAAGAAAGCTATGGGTTTACCGTGGGGAAATGGAGAATGGCTCGGTTAACTGATGTTTTTAAACATTGTGAAAATTAACGTAACATATGAAAACTTTAAACATTTACAGGCATATAACATATACCTGCAGTCTCAGTCTTTGGATGGTATAGGTAGCGTATCGCTACCGTGACGGCCGACATGCGCCCCGTCACAGTTACCGACAATTTTGTTAATGAATGAGTATTTCACATTGAACACTTACGATTGGGTGGTCATTAAAAACAGGGCATTGCAAGAACAGATATAAAATGTAGAGTCAGAAAGGGGTCTTTAGGTACTTCACTAAGCTATGTCACAAGGGATAACCTCATCCAAACGCCATGTCATCAAATGGGTTACCTTCCAGCAATTAACATTTGCAAATGGCAGTGGTTGGATTTGAACCCACGCCTCCAGAGAGACTGGAGCCTTAATCCAGCGCCTTAGACCACTCGGCCACACTTCCTGCACATGACTATGCTACACATCGTAACACACACAGGGACCTTAACTAACGTAAGGCTTGTTAATTGTTATCACTCTTTGTCATTTTTCTCTGGCATTGTTGATTATTAGAATATTGTAACCAGCATTAAGTGAGTAGGTTTAGGTCTGTGTGAATATGGGCTGAGCATTTACCTGGACTGAATTTGTGAACATCTTCTTTTGCATATTCACTGTAAAGAGCCATTACTCCTCCAACTGCCAACTATTGTTCTAGAGACAATAGGATATACAGTTTTAGATTGCAAGGTAACTGTCAAAGACCAAAGACTTCATTGAAATACCTCAAGTGATCAAAACAGTTTGTCAAAATGGGAAAGGTCATGTTTTTTGTTGCAAATTCCAGCACAGTTCTAAAATTATTCTTTAAAATATGTCCATTTACCATTCAAAAACAAAAGTACAATCATGAAACACATACTACTTAGATAGAACAAACTTGTTCAGGTGGCTATGAAATGATTCCAGAGGCGTGGACCCTCTGGCACAGCGATACTTGGTCAGGACAACACTCCCCTTCTTGATAGTACCCGTCTCTGTATGAAGCTGCACACCAGGCAGGTCCTGGATGCACTTGATGTGTTGTTACTGCACACGCCAGATATCATAAAACTGTTGGGTGGAGCATCATGTATTTGCTTGTATTACATCAAGTGACCTGCATACCAATGACCGCAAAGTTTTTATATGTACATGGTTTCTAAAGGCCACTTGGGTGATCTTTGGGCTGCTCTATGGTCTTCAGCTGAAGGATAAATCCCAGAGTTGGCACACTCCAGGTTATCAAAGCAACACACATCCCTGGGTGGACTTGAACCCCCATCTTTCCACCTAATAGCCAACTGCGCTGACCTATTATGCCACAGAGACTACGCCTGTCTGATGTTTAATGAGCGGGAGCTCGATCTTTAAGCCCCAAGCATTTGCTTTATGGCTTTTTGAGGTTGAGCTGCACATGTATGCTTATCAGGCTATTTTCCTGTTTATATTTCCTTAGAAATTGGGGAAGCTGACTCATGCGGGAATGTAGAAGCTGGACGAGCATTGTATTGATCTTACATCTCAATTGGATTCTGACTTTGAATTCAAATATTTGGCATCCAAGAAAATTTTTAAACTGATGATGCATCAGTCATTTTGCTGGTGGTTTCTTGGTCACAGCAACAAGCTTGATCATTGACATACAGTTGCCCGCCACATATCACAAAACTTTTGGGTGGGGCCTTAAGTATTTGCTTGTATTACATCAAGTTTTCCAATAACATTAACAAGCATAACGTTGATTACAGGGCCTGTGTTTGTCATGATGTGGAAAGTTGATAATTGCAGGTAGTGTGGCCGAGTTGTCTAAGGCGCTGGCTTAAGGCTCCAGTCTCTCTGGAGGCGTTGGTTCAAATCCCACTACTGCCATTTGCATATATTACATAGCTGGAAGGCAACCAATGTGATGTCTTACAGCTGTGGCATTTGGCCTTAACTTGGTGAAGTAACTAGAATCATCCATCAATAGCTTTGCTGAGATTGTTCCTTGTTAACCTGAGGTTCAACGATTGGTGAAACCTTCCTTTCCAGCACTTTGGAGTAGAAAATCAACAAATAATTGAGATAATTAATCGTGATCTCCATATTGATCAAAGTAATTGTCGTTATCATTTTGGCCATAATCATGCAGCTCAAAGAGATTTTATCAAACCAGGTTGGGCAAGTAACCTTTCTGCTGACTTCTTGTAAAAAAGGAAAGTACCACAACCTAAAAACAGTTACTGCGATGGCTGGGAATCGAACCCAGGTCAACTGCTTGGAAGGCAGCTATGCTCACCACTATACCACCATCACTGGACAATGTGATGTTCACTTCAAATCTTGTAATACATTTGGGCATTGAGACTGGTTCAAATCTGGCTCGAAGGAGCAGTCTTTTCCAGAGTTTCCCTTCAGGGATCAATAAAGAATTTCTGATTCTGATGTAGAGATGGACAGACAACCTTAAAGTATAATACTTCTTGCCGAGACATAACAAGAAACAAAAAAACTGACTATTGTAAGTAATGAATGGCTTCATGAATAGACAACCATCATCCCAATGTATGCCATTAACAGTCTATGAGTGGTCAATTAGAGTCAAATAACTTTCTTTGGGGCAACTCCTTTTTCCTCCAGATAGAGCTCATTCAGCAATAGAAAGTACCAGTTAGTGCTGAATATCATTCCATTCTTTTATTTATTTAGCTAGTGGTGGACAACTACTGAAATGTACTTGCTCTGCATGTGTTAGTGTCTGATGATGAACTCACAACCAAGACAACCCCAAAGAGAAGCACTTATGAACACAATGATCATCAGTGTCTTTATTTGAGGTGATCTGAATGTGATTACAATGACATCTTAAGTTACAGTCTTAACCAATAGAAACGTGTATGAACATTTGTGCAAACAGGTATAGAACTTTTCATGTTGTCGTGGCCGAGTGGTTAAGGCGATGGACTAGAAATCCATTGGGGTCTCCCCGCGCAGGTTCAAATCCTGCCGACAACGAGCAGTGTTTTTTAAGAGTGGTAGCCAACCAATGACACATCACAGTATACCCAGATGTTCCTTCATAAACAATATTGTCTTATCTCATAGGTACTGGAAGCAACCAGTCTCCACCAATGTATTTCTTATCAATCTGTTTTACAAGATTTGCAGTGAACGTTGTATTGTCCAGCAGAAAGGCAACAGGTGTGTTACTTTTCGACTATGATTTATACCATAGCATTGCAAGCATTTTGCCCAGGTTTGATTTCAAGCCACCGCATATTTCAATTTCCTTGCGGGTGTCATCCCAAAAGGATTAATAAAGATAAGTCTAAGTCTATCTCAGAAAAAGTCAAAGAATTTCAAAATCTCCAGGGGATGTAGCTCAGTGGTAGAGCTCATGCTTTACATGTATGAGGACCTGGCATCTCCAGCAGGTATTATGGTAGAGTCTTTAAAAGAGCTGCAACAGATATTACCTCCTGCGGTAATCTGACTGGTAAACAACACAACAAGCACTTTGAACGTTCATGTTTTACGGTTTCTATTTACAGTATCTATTACCTGTAGTGTAGTATATTTACTGTATTACACTCCAGTTTTTATGTGTGTTACAGCGGGAATAAAAGGTATGAGCACTGTAGTTTCTTTTTTTTAGGGTGAAATAATCTCAACATGCCATTAAGTTTACTCTTCAGCAGGTGGAGACACTTGCAACATCAGTTGCTGTGTTAAACATCAACAGACTGGATATATACTTACTGAAGATACAAAGCACAGGAAATAGTAGAAGATGGTTTCGATCCATCAACCTCTGGGTTATGGGCCCAGCACGCTTCCGCTGCTAATATTAATATAAAGGCTTATATTGCAATCTCGTCACCCTACATGTAGGTGTACCTATGTTTAAATAAACACACTGTAGCAAAGTTTATGTAGTGTTTTTTCTGTGTTTTTTTAATTTTACCTGTGTTTTTTTTCTGTGAGGGACAGCTCTGTCAGGCTTATTTCAGGGCTGCCAACTTTTCCCTAAACCTTAGAGTGAGATTTGGGGGGGCCAACCCATATTTTGCAGCGTACAAAGCAATTTCTTTGGGTCTTTATCCTTTAGGGTTTAAATTGGGATTTCCTATATGTGGGGGGATGGGGTTCTCCCTAGGGGGTCTGGGGGTATGCCCTCCCAGGAAAGAAAATTGAATGGCACTTTCTGGATTGTTTTTTTGCAAAAAATTGAAAAATCAAGTGTTACATGATATGTGCAAAACTGTAGGGTTAAGAGCCTTTGTGTTGTTGTAGTATCAACAGGTTTTAGCATTCAGCATTTACATTATTTACATTATTAACTTCTTATGAAATAAGAACTGACCCAGACAATGTGCCAAACATAATGAACCACATGAGGAGACTGGAGCATATGTCAGCAACAGCTGAGAAGATCTGGGTCTGTGGGGAACAGGTCCAGGGTCCCTGGTGTAGGGACCAGGTCCAGGGGTCCCTGGTGTAGGGACCAGGTCCAGGGGTCCCTGGTGCAGGGACCAGGAACCCAAAGTTAAATTAATGTTGAGGGATCAACTAGACCACTGAAATTCTAAAGAATGAGAACCACTGAGTTACATAAGTTCTAATCCTTTAACCTTTGTGCCAGTAATGTTTGGCCCTCATCCTCTGGGCCCCACTTAATGTTTTTACTTTTTTGGGAAAATAAAGACTATTTGTTAATTTAAAAAAACATCAAATTAATTATTTACAGTTACATTTAGAGAAGCACAGAGGTTAGAGATGCACAATAGTGGCCCAACGTTGCAGTATCGTACTATAGTATAGTATATAAAGTTTTTATAGTGTAGTATAAATAGTATATTATAGCTCAGATGTGTTTCATCAGATTTCTGCTCATGTTTACAACTTTGTGCACATTCAAAATATAACTCCTCCATCTCTGTTGTCTGAGATTTGGAGAGTTGTAATATAGTCTATAGTATATATAGTATATATAATATATAGTATAATATAGTATATAGTATATATAGCCTACTATATATAGTATATATACTACATATAGTATATATAGTATATATACTATATATACTGTATATAGTATAATATAGTATAATATAGTATATATAGTATAATATAGTCTGCTTTACATGTTATTGCTCCGCTGATGTGGTGGATCTCATTCAGACCGTCTGACGGACACAGGGGCCCATCTGGTCTCTGGTCTCTGGTCTCTGACAGAGTTTAGAGGAGCTGTACGCTGCTCTTCATCGGAGGACTACACTGATCCAACGCGTCACTTTCCGTGTCCCGCTGGAGATCAGATCCCGTTGAGGTCGGCAGCGGAGCTTTCTAGCGATGTTTCCCCGCTGGCCAAGCCCCACTGACGGCGGACCGTCTGCGTCTGCAGGACCTGGAGCTCAGCGCCAGTGTTTCAGTTTAACTGTAAAAAGTGTTGAGCTAATTAAAAGGTATTTACAGTATTTAGAAGCGGGCTGGATGCTAGTAAGCTTATGCTAGCTTTCATGCTACATAACTAAGCCGGACAGAGTTGTCCCTCATCTGGGGATAGACTTTAATGCTTTACAAACACCAAAGCAAGTAAGCGCTGTGACTAACATTACTCTTCTGAAGTGATTTTGGAGAGGGACATCAGGTAGATATACTCTGGTTGACTAGCATGACACCTTTGGATTCATATAATAATCAATCCAGGCTAACGTGAATGAGAGTGACTGCATGTTGCTTCCTCTAAATTTAAGGTTGTGGTTGACTAGCGGGGTCAGCTCGATAGTTTGACAAATTGATCAGACCTGCACATCATGCGCACTAGAAACAAACCGTGTATCCAAGAACAGTTCAGTCAGTGGAAATGACGTTCGATCAGACACAGCCATCTATAGTAGATTAGTGTTACGTTTCCAGTGTCGCGGCTCCGAACCAAAACGTTAGTTGGGACAGACGGACCGCTTGTTTCTTTAGGATAACTATATTAGCTTTAGACCGGCTGGTAGCAGCTTTGTGCTTGGTTCTTTAGGCTAACTATATTAGCTTTAGCCTGGCTGGTAGCAGCTTTCTGCTTGTTTCTTGAAGCTAACTATATTAGCTTTAGCCTGGCTAGTAGCAGCTTTCTGCTTGTTTTTTGGGGCTAACTGTATTAGCTTGAGCCTGGCTGGTAGCAGCTTTCTGCTGGTTTCTTTAATCTAACTATATTAGCTTTAGCTTGGCTGATAGCAGCTTTCTGCGGTGGGAAATGGCCGGGAGACGTTGTGATTATGTTGCATTAATCAGGGGATTTAGTTTGTATTTGTAGAGAACATAAAACACTGACTACTGTAGCGTCCCTGACTACCCATGAAAACTATGACATCACTGTATCAGCGGCAGCTGCTGCCTCCGGTACTTTTCTACACACGAAGAGCCTCACTTCCCATAACAATAAACCCCATCGGACTAACGTCACATCCACACGTTGCCCACATGGCTACCTGTCTTAAAGGGGAATGGTCGGATGGTAATAATCATGTAAAGGAGAAACGGTGAAAGGTTACTTTTCTATCAAGCAGCAAAAAAGTATTAGCGTCAACATCACCACGTCCTCCGATGCGACCATCGCGCATGCGCACATCGCGATGTCGATGCTAAAACACAATATTGTTCAGCCCTAACTGACGGTATACTTCAGTAAGCTAGTTTGCCAATTTTATCTTGGGTAATGCCACATGTAAGTATATCTTAGTTTATTTAGAATCCCAACATAGGTTATACTACGTACACTGTATAACAATACATTACGTGTTTCTTTATTTCATCTTCCATTTTTGCTAGTGTAGCACCTGGAATGAACCTTATCGAAAGTATTTTGTTTGGTTTACAGACAACCATAATTTAGCTGCATTCTGTTAGTAATGCATTGAAGTATGTAGTTCTATTATAAATTATGCAGTTCTTCATCCTGCCAGTAGGGGGCTAGCTGTGTAGTGGTTTGTGGTTCAACCTTACTGTAATACATGGTAAGAAGAAGACACTTTTGGCAGAGAAGTTGAGGCCGTGTAGTAAAGGAGAGACACGTTTGGTGTGTGTCCGCGGTAGTGAACTCGAACTCGCTGTGTGAACAATCCTACTGTGAAGGAATAAACTGAACTTTTATACACTACTATCAGCGTCTCCGTCTGAGTGGTGTAACAATTTGGAGGCACCGCTGGGATTCCTATCAAGATGAGGATTACTCTGCAGCGAAGAAAAACACGGTAAAACACCGGTGTGTGTGAGCAAGGGACACGAGGTAGCTTAGCTTCCAGAGCTAACAGTTACAGTCTAGCTAGGACGACACCGAGCCGTTTTATTGTTTTTTGTAAAGGAAAAAGTGTATCGAGTCACTAACACGAACAGCAAGATGTCGGAACACCGTGAAGACTTTCTTTTGGAAATTGAAGAAAAGTTGATTGGATTAACCGTGAAAGAATTACATCGAGTTTGTGAGAACTGTAACATTGCGGGTGAAAACTTACCAGACGTTACAGGTAAAACTCGTCGTGCACTGGTTAAGCACGTCATAAACTTTTGTGAGCGCGTTGAGCTCCTAGAGAAGGAGGACGAAGGTATGTCTGTGCTTTTGCAACTGAACGACCTGCTCGACACACTCCGGGACAACCCGATGAACGTGACCGGCTACGGGTACGCGGGAGCGGCCGACGGCGGTGAAACAGCAGCGGTGTCCATGTATGCGGACGGCGTGGAAACAGCTCACTCACCACAGCCCGCATCGGAACAACCACGAGGAAAGGCACACCGTTTCCGTCGTTGCTGGAGCAAGGAGTTCTGGGGACAGCGGGGCACAATGCGACTCAACGCGGAGGCAGAGAGTCCATGAGTAACAGCTTCTATGCTCCTTCAAGGGGGTTCAGAAAGGACTTCAAAATAAATGGATATGTAGGTGAGTCAACCTCAAAGGACACTCTTAGCTTTAGTAGCTTGGAACATCAGATTGAAAGTGGGCTAAGGAAATGCTATCCTGAATTTGAAATTGTGGAGGCAGTTATTTGTGCTGTGAGGCCTGGATTGAAACTGAGGAGTTATCTGGAGGGGAAAAAGAACCTTACGCTTGATATCCTTAGACAAATACTCAGAGCTCACTATGCAGAAAAGGATGCAACTGTATTGTACCAACAATTGACAAAAGCTGTACAGGGACCTGGGGAAACACCACTAGATTTTCTGGTCCGAGTGCTGGATCTGCGCCAAAAGGTACTGTTTGCATCTGAGCGTGCCCAGTCTGGCCTGAAATATAACAAAGAGCTAGTCCAAAGCCAGTGTTCACAGTCCATCATGACAGGCTTGTCAAACGACAACATAAGAGCAGAAATGAGAATGTATCTGCGGGATGAGGAAAGTAATGATGAGCTGCTGTTACAAAAGATGCAGGTTGCGCAATATAATGAAAATGAGAGGATCCAAAAGATTAAAGCCACCAACAAAAACGCTCATCGGGCAAATCTGAACACAGTAGAGAGGAGTGAAGATGAAAGTGTCTTTCCAACAACTGTGCTTGCAGCTAAACCTAACAAACCGACTAAGAAAAACCCCTATTTACAAAAATGGAGGAGAACAACACAGCAATCAGGGAGCTTACAGGCCAGGTGGCATCACTGTTAAAAACTGTCCAGCACGAGAGACAAGCGGGCGACATAAACAGAGGCAACTTACCTGTGAATGCTCCTAGGAGACCAAAAAGACAGTGTGTAGCATGTCAGCAGGACAACAAAAACTGCAACCATTGTTTTAAATGTGGCAGTGACACACATTGGGCAAAAGGGTGTAGAGTAGGGGAGGGACAAAAACTGACGGGAAACTGGCGGAGGTTGTGACTGGGGGACACGCCATAACCTCAATAGCAATGTCCCAAGAAGATAAACACTCAAAGCTGAACCCACCGATAGATGCTATACATTCGCTTGAAAGGAAACGAAAAAGACAAAAACTGCCCACCCCACACATGTTATCTCTTCAATGTCAAATGAAAAGCAGAAAGATCAATCCTCTCATTCAGAGAATGCTGGTACAAAATACAAACGAGTAGCACAGCTGGTAGGCGGAAGTGTCTGGTCTGGTGTAAAATGAATAAGGTTAAGACGCTAGGTTTGTGGGACACAGGGGCACAAGTATCAGTCATGAGTGAGGCATGGAAGTCCCAAAACTTACCTGATGCAACAATCCACCCAATCAGTGACTTGTTAGACAGTGAGCAAATTCTGGATTTAAGAGCAGCCAACGGCTCAAAGATTCCCTTTCAGGGCTGGGTTGAGGTTAGTCTCAATCTGTGTGACCCAAGGGTCAAACATCAGAAACTGATGAGGTAATAGTTCCGGTGCTTGTGAGCAGGGACGTAGTACAAAGACCAATAATAGGGTTCAATGCCATTGTTGAAATAATGAGAGAGGAGAAAGCCCAGGTGCAGCACAAGGAAAAAGTAACTTTGCTCAGACAGTCACTAAGACTAGGTTCAGGAAAGGCAGAGGCACTATTAAATCTGATCCAGGGAGCTACCAGTGACAATGCTTCTTACCCAGTCAGAACCGGACGCGTGTCCATTGTAGTCCCAAGGGGACAAGTCAAGTGTATTAGCTGCCCTGTAACAACGGATCTCAAAGTAAACACTGAGATGCTCTTTGAACCTGAAGAGAATCTTTCTTTGGAAGAGGGATTAGAAATCACTTGCCAGCTGTAAATATTTCCTGCTCCTCACGTAAAGTCAACATCTATGTCAGAAATGCACACAGCATGACATCTCGATGCCTGGAAATTATGATAGGAGCATACAGAGAATAACAAACTGCTATCCGTATACCAGAGAGCATGTTAACAGTAGATGCATCCAACATAACCATGGTCAAGAGACAAAAGTGATCCTATTACCACACCAGTGAACACCATGGAAACAAATGCATAGTCATACAGATGCTACTCACAGAATATTTATATAGTAGGGATCCCAGGAGCAGTGGACCAACTGTCAGGATAGCGAGCCGATACACAGCAGAAAGGACAAAATACAACAGCAGTGCACAGACAGATGATATAGGAGACAAACTGGTCCGAAGCAGATTAACTGAAGAAAACACAGGGAGAGTCAGTAACGACAGATCAAGAACATGCTAGCACAATTGCAGAGGTTCACCCATGTAGCTGATCTGACATCAAGTGAAGAGTGGACAGAGCCAGTATATAAACAAGTAGATGACACATTGGATGCAGAAAATGCGTTGACAGTGTGTGATCAGCTCTACGGGAACAACCAAGAAGGCATGGTGGCAAACTTAGTAGTGAAATAATAACAGACTCACACCAAATGACAGTCAAGTGCATTTGCGAGGACAAAATGAAGTTGATTAAAACTTAAATGGACATTGTGCTCAGCGATAATGCCCCAGTAGCTAAAACATATAATGCCATACCACGACCATTGTATGAGGAGGTAAAAACCACATACAGGACTTGTTAAAAAAGGGGTTTATACGCAAATCCACTTCCCCATATGCATCTCCAGTGGTTTGCGTGAGGAAACGGGATGGAAGCCTAAGACTATGTATTGATTACAGAGGGCTTAATAAAAGACAATCCCAGACAGGCACCCTATACCACGCATCCAGGAGATACTTGATGGTCTGGGTGGAAATGCTTGGTTCAGCGTGCTGGACCAAGGCAAAGCTTACCACCAGGGAAACATTAGCGAGGACTCTAGGAAATTCACAGCCTTCACAACCCATGGGGTCTGTATGAATGGAACCGGATTCCATTTGGCCTAACTAATGCACCGTCAGCCTTCCAACGCAGTATGGAAGAAAGCCTTGAAGGACTCAGAGACAAGATATGTATTCCTTATTTAGACGATGTCTTGGTGTACAGCAAAACATTCTCTCAGCATGTTGAAGACATGAGATCAGTCTTAAAACGTCAACAAGCCTGGGGAGTCAAGCTGAGGCCGGATAAATGTGACCTGTTTAAAAATGAGGTGCGTTATCTGGGAAAAGTGATCTCAGCTGATGGCTACAGGATGGACAATAAAGAGGTAGCTGCAGTACAAGCGCTTAAAACAAAACCACCTACTAACATCAGAGAACTCCGGAAACTCCTAGGGTTCCTGGGTTACTATAGGAGCTACGTGCAGGATTTTTCCCGTCATGCAAAATGCCTGTATGACCTGCTCTCATCAGACATAACCCAAATACTCAGTCTAAGTCCACATGTCGCCCAGCGAGGACAGGACAAGCCCCCCCAAATCAGAAAATAGAGTGGACTGACACACACCAAAAAGCATTGAACTATCTTGTTGATGTCTTGACTAACCCACCTGTAATGGCGTATCCCAGATTTGAGGATCCATATTTTGCATGTTGACGCTTCAGAGGAGGGACTGGGAGCAGTCCTTTACCAGAGACAGGAAGGCAAACTGAGAGTCATTGGCTATGGCTCACGGACATTGACACCAGCAGAGAAAAATTACAGATTACATTCGGGGAAACTGGAGTTTTTAGCACTCAAGTGGGCAGTTACAGACAGGTTTAGAGACTATTTGTTTTATGCTCCCTCTGTAACTGTATACAGTGACAATAACCCTGTTACTTATGTCCTGAGCACAGCCAAACTAAACGCAACAGGACATCGCTGGGTGTCCGAGCTGGCTGATTTTAACTTGACGTTAAAGTACCGTCCGGGGAAAGTGAACACGGACGCAGACTTTCTGTCCCGGGCACATGTGAGTATGGAGGCATTAATGAGTGAATGCACGGAGCAGTGTGGCCCTGAGGTGCTTGGTACAATATTCAATGCAGTCGAAAATCAGAAAGAACATGATGTGGACTGGATCTCAGCAGTGACCTGCAGCCCGTATGTGCAAGAAATAGCTGCAGATGCCCAGTCAGACATAAAGATAACACAGCAAGAGCTACTGAAGGCGCAGCTGCAAGACACCGCCATTTCTTATGTAATCCAGCTGAAAAAGTCTTGGGAGAAACCAGACAAGATGAAAGGTAAACGACTGTTCCATGAGTGGAAAAGATTGTATGTCTCTCAAGAGGGTTTGTTAAAACGCAAAACGGCAACATGTAGTCAAATTGTGCTTCCGGAAGTGTACAAAGAGGTGGTTTACAAATATCTCCATTGCGAAATGGGTCACCTGGGGGTGGAACGGGTCTTGCACCTGGCTAGACAGAGGTTTTATTGGCCTGGGATGCAGAAGGACATTGAGTTTTTTATTGCAAAGGTGTGTAAATGTAACTATCAAAAGAAACCTGCAGTCCATACCCGAGCTCCCATGTGTCACATACCTGCTACAGCACCATTTGAGATCATCTCTATTGACTATCTTCACCTTGAAAAAAGCAGGGAGGGTATGAGTATATTTTGGTAATTATTGACAACTTTACCAAGTTTGCTCAAGCATACCCAACCCGTAACAAATCAGGCAAAACAGCAGCAGATAAGATTTTCAACGATTTTGCCCTGAAATATGGATTCCCTGCTAAAATTCATCATGATCAAGGCAGAGAATTTGAGAACCGTTTATTCAGACAACTACAGAAATACACGGGCATTGCAAACTCTAAAACAACTCCTTACCACCCACAAGGGAACCCAGCTGAAAGATTTAATCGTACATTGTTATCTATGCTGCGGACCTTGGATGAGGAGAAAAAGGGAAATTGGAGTGACTATGTGAGCAAAGTTGTACACGCTTACAATTGTACGACCAGTGAAGCAACAGGTTATTCCCCTTTCTATCTGCTGTTTGGTAGAAAGCCACGCTTGCCAATTGATGTAATATTTGGGATAAATGAGGAGGAAGGATGTAACTCCTATGAGGAATATGCAAAAAAATGGCAGCAACAAATGAAAGAAGCATATGACATTGCATCCAAAACTATCAAAAAGACTACAGCAAGAGAAAAACATACTATGATCAAAAGAGACAAAGTGCAATGCTTTCTCCAGGTGACAGAGTCCTTGTTAGAAACATGTCGGAACGAGGAGGGCCTGGGAAATTGCGCTCATATTGGGAAAAGCAAATACATATTGTGGTTTCTCAAAAGGGCAGAGACAGCCCAGTTTATGAAGTCAAGGCTGAAAATGGCACAGGGAATAGCAGAATCCTCCATCGTAACATGTTAATGCCCTGTGATGCATTACCACAGCAGGAACCAGCTAAAAAAACTGGAAAGAATCTGCATATTCAAAAAGCAAGAGACACAGGGAAAGTAAAACAAAAGATACTTCAGAGGATTTGGAGACTTCAAGTGATGATGAATGCTACTGGGCTAATAGACTGAGACACCATCACCACAAGCCTGGAGAGCAAAATGTTGCACCTCAAAATGCTCCTGAAATAATTCAGCCGGAAGCTGAGGCTGAAACAGAGGAGGTCAGGGTTGAAACTCCTGCCCCCGTGCTAGTGGCCCAGGACACTACAGAAAGGGACATAGGTAGTACCGAAGAGGTGTCACATACAGTTTCAGCTGCAGACTGTCCTGTCAACCAGGAGTCAGAACTTACTGACATGCAACCACGTCGTTCACAGAGAGAGAGACGACCCAGAGAAACACTGACGTATGACTCGTTAGGTCATCCAACGCATCGTGTGGTGGGGCTTTGCACTAACCCACTCTATGTCAATGCACTGGCCCCAGGATATGGACAATACTGTATGCCTTGGCCACCTCTACAGATGTGGGGACCCCAGCTGGGTTATCCTCCACTCATTGCTATAGGCTACTACTAAAGGACTGCTTGTGGGTTGAACATGGACTGTTGTAGAAGAAAAAAAAAATGTGAACACTGTAGAATTGCTTGTGAACTGAATACTGACTGCAATTAAGTGTATCATCTGAGAAAGAGTATTAGAAAAAAAAAAGCTAAGTCCAGTTAATGACTGTGATCCTATATTGTTAATACTTTACTGATTGAATTTCTGATGGTGATATAAAGTGGCTAATATTCCAGAAGCTAAGTATTGGTTTAGGTGTGACATAAGAGTCCAAATTTTTGGTTAAGTAAACATTGGCATTGAAACAGTAAAACTTATGTTATGTTATGTTTTCAGACTATAAAAATTAGAAGTCTTTGGAGAAGATATTGAAGGAACAGAAATGGTTTTGTGTAGAAGAAAACACATGCAATTGCACTATTGTCACAACTATTCGGAGGTAAACTATACTGAAGTTTAAAATGCTTAATGGCGTCATTTATGAGTGGAATGTGATTACATCACATGGTGGACAATGGGGAGATATTATAAGGGTCAAACCTGTGGAACGCACTAATATTATTTACTTGTTTCTTACTTTCAAAAGAAAGGTTTTGCCAATACAATGTTTGCAATGTTTTCATTTGCCATGTGACAAAAGAAGTTTATGCTAATGTTAAGGATAACATTTATTTTGCAGGGGAGGAATGTAGCACCTGGAATGAACCTTATCGAAAGTATTTTGTTTGGTTTACAGACAACACATAATTTAGCTGCATTCTGTTTAGTAATGCATTGAAGTATGTAGTTCTATTATAAATTATGCAGTTCTTCATCCTGCCAGTAGGGGGCTAGCTGTGTAGTGGTTTGTGGTTCAAACTTACTGTAATACATGGTAAGAAGAAGACACTTTTGGCAGAGAAGTTGAGGCCGTGTAGTAAAGGAGAGACACGTTTGGTGTGTGTCCGCGGTAGTGAACTCGAACTCGCTGTGTGAACAATCCTACTGTGAAGGAATAAACTGAACTTTTATACACTACTATCAGCGTCTCCGTCTGAGTGGTAACAATTTGGAGGCACCGCTGGGATTCCTATCAAGATGAGGATTACTCTGCAGCGAAGAAAAACACGGTAAAACACCGGTGTGTGTGAGCAAGGGACACGAGGTAGCTTAGCTTCCAGAGCTAACAGTTACAGTCTAGCTAGGACGACACCGAGCCGTTTTATTGTTTTTTGTAAAGGAAAAAAGTGTATCGAGTCACTAACACGAACAGCAAGATGTCGGAACACCGTGAAGACTTTCTTTTGGAAATTGAAGAAAAGTTGATTGGATTAACCGTGAAAGAATTACATCGAGTTTGTGAGAACTGTAACATTGCGGGTGAAAACTTACCAGACGTTACAGGTAAAACTCGTCGTGCACTGGTTAAGCACGTCATAAAACTTTTGTGAGCGCGTTGAGCTCCTAGAGAAGGAGGACGAAGGTATGTCTGTGCTTTTGCAACTGAACGACCTGCTCGACACACTCCGGGACAACCCGATGACGTGACCGGCTACGGGTACGCGGGAGCGGCCGACGGCGGTGAAACAGCAGCGGTGTCCATGTATGCGGACGGCGTGGAAACAGCTCACTCACCACAGCCCGCATCGGAACAACCACGAGGAAAAGGCACACCGTTTCCGTCGTTGCTGGAGCAAGGAGTTCTGGGGACAGCGGGGCACAATGCGACTCAACGCGGAGGCAGAGAGTCCATGAGTAACAGCTTCTATGCTCCTTCAAGGGGGTTCAGAAAGGACTTCAAAATAAATGGATATGTAGGTGAGTCAACCTCAAAGGACACTCTTAGCTTTAGTAGCTTGGAACATCAGATTGAAAGTGGGCTAAGGAAATGCTATCCTGAATTTGAAATTGTGGAGGCAGTTATTTGTGCTGTGAGGCCTGGATTGAAACTGAGGAGTTATCTGGAGGGGAAAAGAACCTTACGCTTGATATCCTTAGACAAATACTCAGAGCTCACTATGCAGAAAAGGATGCAACTGTATTGTACCAACAATTGACAAAAGCTGTACAGGGACCTGGGAAACACCACTAGATTTTCTGGTCCGAGTGCTGGATCTGCGCCAAAAGGTACTGTTTGCATCTGAGCGTGCCCAGTCTGGCCTGAAATATAACAAAGAGCTAGTCCAAAGCCAGTGTTCACAGTCCATCATGACAGGCTTGTCAAACGACAACATAAGAGCAGAAATGAGAATGTATCTGCGGGATGAGGAAGTAATGATGAGCTGCTGTTACAAAGATGCAGGTTGCGCAATATAATGAAAATGAGAGGATCCAAAAGATTAAAGCCACCAACAAAAACGCTCATCGGGCAAATCTGAACACAGTAGAGAGGAGTGAAGATGAAAGTGAAGGAATAAACTGAACTTTTATACACTACTATCAGCGTCTCCGTCTGAGTGGTGTAACAGTTGCATGCTGAATTTCTGAGTCTAAACTCTTGATTTGAACAAATACAGGGTGACAGTAGCTCAGTCCGTAGGGAGTTGGGTTGGGAACTGGAGGATCACTGGTTCAAGTCCCCGTATGGACCAAAAAGTACAAAGTGTGGATTGGTGGCTGGAGAGATGCCACTTCACCTCTTGAGTAAGGCACCGTACCCCCCCCAACCGCTGCATTGGCTGGCAGCCCACTCACTCTGACATCTCTCCATTAGTGCATGTACACATCGTGTGTGTGAAATTCAGGACTGTGTGTGAGAACTACCAAAGTGTGGCCACAGAGTGTGAATTGTAATTTCTCCATTGGTCATCAATAAACTGATTAAAATCAAATTATCAATTCATGTTTATTGAAAGAAGGATACTGCATAAAAAAGCTAAAAATGTTGTGGCTAGATAGATACTTTATTCATCCCAAAAGGAAATTTTAGGCAACCAGTAATAAGACAACCATAACACAACAAACACATCACACATATACAATACAGGCCAAAAGTTTGGACCCACCTTCTCATTCAATGAGTTTCCTTTGTTTTCATGACTATTTACACTGTAGATCAAGGGTCTTCAACGTTTTCCAGGCCAAGGACCCCCAAACTGATGGCAAGATGGAGCGGGGACCCCCTAATTATATATATTGTATAACATTGTGTTATATCAAACTGGTCCTATAGTGCCATGTATGCATTGATGACTGAAAGACATCTTCTGCCTCCATTTATCTGTTTACTACAGTGTGTTGAATTAATGTTAATGTGTATATAAAGACATTTCAATTAGTGGAAAAAATTGCAGGGGGGGGGGATATAAAAAAAAGTCTAATCAACCAAAACTTTCGCGACCCCCATGCAGTACCTCCGCGGACCCCCTGTTGAAGACCCCTGCTGTAGATTATTGCTGAAGGCATCAGAACTACGATTGACCACAATTGGAATTATGTACTTAACAAAAAAGTGTGAAATAACTGAAAACATGTCTTATATTCTAGTTTCTTCAACGTAGCCACAATAGTTAACATTAACATAGGTTAATTAGTGCTAACTAACATGCTAGTTATGACAACTAGGACAGTGGTTCATACATAATATTGCATGGATCACTTGAGTGTTATTGGAGCTAAATCCCGCTCCATTCTCAGGATTCAGGCAATTAGTAGTCAAAATTTCAGATGTTGATGTGTGAATCCATTTTATTACATAGGATATCCTAAGACAAAGTTGGATCAAGCTATCACAGATCTCCCCTTCCTTTGTCTGGCTCTTTGGCTCTTGGACTCCTAGTCTTATCCACAAAGGGTGGGGTAGGGGGGGGGGTCTCCAGGTCACAGTGATATGTGATGTGTTTGTGTGCTTATTCGTTATCTTTCAGTCGGAATGTGACAGAAAGTTTATGACCCTCAGTTCAGGACTTGCAGAGCAAAAAAGCAGTGGACGTAACAGTGGGACTGGAACCATATCCAGGAAGGTCCCTAACAATCAATTCTACTTCTGACACATTTAGGAGAGGCTGGATTCTAACGGAATGTATTGCAAAACAACTTAATGCCACAAACAACCAACTATATACTTATAACAACAAACTTAATGCATGACCAACATGTCTTCATTTATATTGAAATAATGCTTTTACCTTTTGGCTTGAATGTATAATGCAAATCACAAACAATGTTTATGCACATAAAACATTTTAAATTCCAACAGTGTATATAGCAGCCAAGTTTGTTTTTTATATGCGCAGATCACCAAGAAGCTGGCGGGCAGAGCTCGTGGTGCACAAACATCGGCAATGAGCACGGGCAGGTCCTGATGTCCGTGCTGACCGTGGAGGAGGGCCAGTGGCTGGAGAGGATGGCTGCTGGGTTGATGCAGCGCTACAGGGACGCTGGCACTGCTGCCGCCACACACGCGGGGCACGGGAGACTGAGGCGGCCATTGAGGAGACCCTGACCAGGTACAGGAATGCCAAAAGAGGCCATAGGCCTTCCTCTTTTGGACCAGGCAAAGATGCAGACAGTGTGGGAGACGAAGCGGAAGCACACTGCCTGCTTTCAGGACGTGCCGGGGTTGGACTTCTATATGAAGAAGGGCCAGATCACCAAGGGAGGGGTGGTCTTGCACATTTATCGACGTGCTTGCGGCACCGCATCCATAGAGTCCTTCCACCTCCATCTGAACCGGTTCATCCCCGGTAAGTGTGTGAGTGTGCTCATTTAGTTACATCTTTCTAAATGTAGTTACTATTCTCACATTGCTGTGTGGGACCTGGTCTTGTTTTAGGGACCAGTGCATGTGGAGCGTACTTCAACTTGTACTTGCTGGAGGGGAGGAGCCGGTGGAATGAGGACAGAGGACGGGAGGCCGTCACTACACTACACCTCCGCTGCTACAGCCAGCAGCAGCAGCAGGTTCTCAACCGACTGACCCAGGAGTTTTATGGGCTCATGCTGGTTGAAACCTACATGGAAGCAAGGGAGTCCACCGGTAAGCACTCAGCATACACGGCGACTACACACTCGTTTTTTTCTGTGGGTCTCTCTCATTTATTTTAACTCTGGTTTGTTTGTCTGTTTAAGGCGAGCTGACAGGTATGGATTACCTGTTGGCTCAGTCGGATCACAGGGCTGATCAGGATTTGTGGGGAGATCCTGATGTCCCTGATGACCTCCGGCTGAGGAGGAGGAAAAGAGCAGGAGGAAGTTGAGGAGAGCCTCGCAGTCGATGAGGGCTTTGGGGAGGAGCTGCTCTTCAGCATTGAGGCTCTCCTCTGAAACAGAGACACAACCAGGCCAGACCCTGATTATGGAGCGCCAGCGTCTGCTGACAGGGTGGGTGCAAACATACACACACACACACACACCCTCTCTTACTTTAATGTTTTAATCCACTGTTCTCTCCCATTCTCTCTGAATGTCACTTAAGATCCTGCCCGCTGACACAGAGGTCCCCCCTCCAGCTGTCTCCCAGGCCGAGGGAGAGCAGCAGGACCATGGCCACAGACAGCCAGCCACTCCTGACAGCGTCTACGTAAGCACTATGGAGGCACAAATTGAATGCCTTTATTTGTGTTATCTGTCACATGACAATACCAAGTGTTATATATGAGAACTTATTACACTTAACTTACATGACTCTTACTTTACTGATGTCAGTCCTCCCCCTTTAGAGCTGCCCTGGTCCTGAAGAAGCTGGGTATAAATGTGTGTGTTAAGCTGATTCACAGGAATGATGCTCTATCATAGAACTGCACTTCCCAGAGTGCACCAGCAGCAGCAAACTGGCTGCTTTGCACCTGATCAGTCATTATCACTGATTTGGAGCACCTGTTAAGACACGGAGGTGCTCAGTCATTCAGGCAAACAAACTGCAGAGGGAAGACGCTCCAAGTTAACTCACAAGTTCAGTCCAAAGACGCCAATGGTTGGTGGAGTGTTTGATTTACTTTCATGATGTTTTGAAATACGGCTTCTTATGTTTATTTGTGTAGCTTGGTTAAAGACACACATTGCAGCATTGACCTAATTAATGGATTTGAGTTGAATGGATTTATGCTAAAATAATGATCATTTTGAGTTTGAAAGAAATTAAGAGTAAGATACAAAATAGTAAAATGTTAAGTTCTGTCAAATGCTTTAACTTTATCAACCTTGTAAGATTCATGAAATTGTCTTAATTTATTCAAAGTGTAATGTCTAAGTGGTGGAGGCATTTAAAATGTATTTAAAAATGTCTGAAATGTTAACTTTGGTTCTGTCTTTAAAGGTTTACAACCTAATCTACTACTAATTGACCACTAATCTATTGACAGACCAAGAATCTGACAAAGCCAAGATTAAGTTGGAAATTTGAGTTGTACTTGTGTCCTTTTGGAAATTGAACAAGAGGAGAACTTGACAGTTGTAAACCAACGTGGAGCAGCCTGGCCCTGAGGATAAACCGCTTCAGATCCAGAACTTGACACTCACTGGTGAGGCATTAACACTTTGGTTTCCTCCTGAGATTTCCACTGAAGCCTGTCTGTCTGCTATCGGTCTGACGTCGTGAAAGAGGGAAGGCCATGGAGCGGAGGATGCTGCAGCAGGCCATTCCCTCCACCTTTGTGCCCATGGTGGCCACGACCCCGTTGCCCCAGGCTATGCAGCTGCTGGAGGCTCCACAGGAGCCTGCCGACCACCTGGTCTACAAGGACCCTGAGGACACAGCTGGCCAGGGGGTCTACAGGAGGAAAGAGGTGCCTCCAGCCTTTCCTCTGTCTGCCCCCGCGTCCAGCAGCAGTCAGTCATCATTCAACACACACACACCATTTGTGTCTGCTCTATAACCTCTTCCCCTCGTGTGTTTCATACGGCCACCGCCGCCTCAACCCCAGCCTGTTTCTGTCCGGCCCCAACACAATGGAGGAGCAAGGTGTTAAATGGGGTGGGTTAGGGTACAAAGGGAGAATTCTGATTGGTTTGGGGGGGGGGGGGGGGGGGGTGTGACTGGTCCACAATAAAGGTGAAAGCCTCAGAGCTGTCTTTCAGTTTACTCTGGAAAACTTTCTTCATTTGAACTTCCAACTGAATCATGTCCTGAGAAGACCAGGACGCTATAGCGGGACCAAGTCCAAATTGGCAGCTAGAGAGAGAAAAGGTAAGATTTCAGTCTGGAACAGAGCATCTCTCTCTCTCTTTCTTTCCTGATTTAATGTTAACTCACACACTCAACAGTAATCCACTCTGATATCCATTTAGTGACACTCACCTCATTCTTTCATCTGTGTCCATGCAGGCTCCCAATCCCACACCCACCCAGGTGGAGCGCTGGACCGCGGAGGCTCTGCAGGACGCCGAGGAGACCAAGGCTGCTCGGGCTTCTCTCCTCCTAGCCGCTAGTACCTAAAGAGAGTAGGTAGAGCTGTAATATCAAATATTTAATATTCTGTAGCCTAAAGTCACTGAAATGTTTAATTTAGATTTGTGATATGTCCACGCAGGCCCCTAGTCCTGCTTATTCTCCTGTGAGGACAGTTGTGTCCCCCTCATCAGATTCTGACTCCGATCAGGCTGGTACCACTTTGACAATTAAGAAAGAGGTAAGTTTCATATGCTGATGCTCTCTGGACAGTTGGACCTTCAAACACATAGCAAAGAAACCAAAGTAACTCCCCCTCTTTTTTACATTTGTGTGTGCGCGTGTGTCCAAGCAGAATCCTAGTCCCACACCCAGCCAGATGGACCGCTGAGGCTTTGCAGGATGCCGTGAAGACCAAGGCTGCTCGGGCTTCGCTCCTCCTGGCCGCTAATGTCAAAAGAAAGAAAGAGGTAGAGTTGTAGTATTTCTCAGCAGGACGGCTTCTACAGACAAGTACTTTAAAATTCTGTAACCTAAAGTCAATCAAATGTATTTAGATTTGTGTTGTGTCCACGCACGCCCCAAGTCCTGGTGATTCACCTGTGAGGAGGACTAAGAGGATTCTGACTCGGACCAGGCTGGTACCACTATCAGGAAAGAAGAGGTACGTTTCATATGCTGATGCTCTCTGCACAGCTGGACCTTCAAACACATAGCAAAGGGTTCCCATCAATAGAATCCTGGCTAACTTATTCTTTGTTTTTGTTTTTTACTCATATGTGTTTCCATGCAGACTCCCGTGCCAACACAGCCATCGTGATCTCCTCTGGTTTGGAGAGTGAAGATGACTCTGTGGTGGTCATCTCTTCAGACTCTGACCAGCCTGGTCCGAGTCAGACTGGGAAGAATAAAGTTAGGATTGATATGCTGAGATGGTTAATAAAATACATCCATAGTGTCGATGTTAAACGTTCACATGCATTGCAAAGTAACCCCCCTCTTCTTCGTTGTATGTGTGAACATGCAGAATCTGTGTACCACATCCAGCCAGGGGAAGCACTGGGTCGCTGAAGATCAGGTCAAGAAGTGGAAGAAAACCAAACGTGAGTAGAGAGGAATGTGGGTTAGGGTTCTTCTTCACATTACTCTGCTGTCCGCTCAGTGGCACCTGCTCATCTGATGCACAAACGCTCTTTTCGTACATTGTCTCGTACAGCTAGGAAACAGAGGCCCAGCACCATGATGCGGGTGAGGGACTACCCTCCTGTCCCTGAGGGAGAGGAGCTCCCCAGGTCCATAGAGTACAGGAGTAAGAAGAGGGTTGAGGCAGTGGCCGTAGCCAAGAGGAAGGGTAAGGACATCCAGAAAATGAGGAAACTTCCAAAGTTTTACCCCTGCTCCAAATGCGGAACGCCCAAGCGCCAGTCGTACGGGCATACCAAGGATAATGGTGTAGACCTTTGCGCCACTGCCTCGGGTCGTTCTGTGGAGGACTTCCTCAGGGACATGAAGGAGGAGGCTCAGCCCAGGGTTTCCCGCACAAGAAGAGGTCCCTGGAGGAGGCAAAGGCCAGGAGGAAGGGCTGGCCTTTCCACAAAAAGAAGGCATACACCTGCCAGCTGTGTGCATGTCCGAAACAAGTGAATATGGGCATGCCAGAAACTGAAAGCACTTCTGCTCAACAGCGGGAAGAACCCAGAGCAGTGGCTATCTGAGCAGAGGGCCACGGCCGACGACTGATTATCTGTTGTAGGTGTCCGTTAGGATGCCCGCTGGGTTTTGTTTTGTAAAGTTTGTTTTTAAATAACATTTCTGTTTTTGTTCTTTTTCCAGCCAGCAGCGTGAAGGAGGAAGAGCCACAGAGAGCAGCAGCAAAACTTCCCCTCTGGTGGTCCGGCGGGGCACAAGGGACACTTTAGCTACAGAGGAAACTACTTTTGCGAGACGGCGGCCGCAGGACGGATGACTTTGAGGCAGTGGGTGAAGTCCTGTATACCCCGGACCACCATCTGGAAACATCATAAAAAGTGGAAAGTCACACGGGAAGGTCTTGGGCTCCCTCCAAAATGGAGGATGTGTTCCCTGTGTGGCCGACACATGGTCAGAGGCACTGGCCACAGGTTCCACAGGAAGACCAGGGAGATGTGCTCCAGAGCCGACCTGAAGAAAAGGACTATGGAGCAGTGGCTGACGGAGAAGAGAGGGGGTATACTGTTCTCCCTGTGTGTTGTGCACTTCCAGTACGTTGACACAGATCAACAGCAAGCCAAACTCGAATTCACGAGCCAGGACGACGAGCGCCTTGCTCCTTTTATTGTCTTCAGGCGGGTGACATTAACGAGTGAAAACTAAACAGACAGAAAAAGACAGAAGCTTAGTCTCCTGTACAACAAATAGCTATAGCCTATTAAGCTATATCTGAATATACTACACATGAACAATGTGCTAACTACCCATTCACACACATGGCGCTAGCATCACATCAAAGTAAGCTAATAGCGTTACGTTCACACACACATAGCGCTAGCATAAACATCGAGAGAGCATCGCTAGCAGAGAAGCGCGACAAACATAATGCATTGAATGATGAATGAATGAAACGTTTACTAGCTTACAGCCACAGGAATAATGTAAGTAGTAATAACAGAAATAAATACTAAACTTACAGCCAATGCTTTCGTGGGAAAAATCAATACAGTGTCCAACTCGAGTACCATGTTTTCTCCGGCATAACTCTTCTTCTACTGTTTAAAACACGTAGCGTATCATGTTTTCCAAAATAAAGGTCAATGAAAACTATTCCTGCGTGTACTTTACTACATATAACAGAACACCTAATTAACTTACATAAAACACTTTGAATAAGAATTATTCTTAACTCTGAGGGCAGAACAGGGGGCATTAGCAGTGCTGCAAAAACACTATGATGGAAGAGGGTAGAGAGGCAGTAAAATAATTAAGATTCTACTTTGTATGTAAATGTCTGCTATTTGTTTGTATCTTGTGTTTGCAGAGTCTGTGTTTTTATAAATGTCTGACTGGTTATACCTTTTAGCTGTGTAAACATTGTTGTTAGTAAGACTTCATGTTTACAGCTCACATTTCAATCACAAAACTTTAACTGGGTTAATATCGGCTAAAATTAAGACTTCATAAATATACAAAACCTGCTGCAATGGCAAATGCTTAAAGTCAGTAGTACAGTATTGGTCAGACACTGGGGGGGGCTGGGGACCCACTTTTCTGCAGGATTTAGTCATTTCTGCTCTTTTTCACAGTCTGTCAATCTTTTATTTCTATTTTTTTTTCAAGTTGACCAAGAATAAGCTTTAAGTATATGGCAAAAAGTAGGAGATTACATATTTTTCCTGATTTGAACACAAAAAGAAAAAACCTGAGTCATGTTTGAGCGGAGATTTATTTTGAAAAAGTGAAACAGAAGTACAAAAGTACATTTTGACTTTTTGTTAATGCATGAGCACTACAGAGAAGAGACTTAGAGTTAAAAGCATGGTCGCACTCATCATGCCACACTAAAGGAACCACAAGACTACACAACCCGGTCAGAGGAGTAACTGCTACCAAGAAGTTCTTGCAGAAACCGCGATAGTAACTGCCATGCCTGAAAAAACTCCTAAGTTCTACTCTAGTGCTGGGCACTGGTAGAGAGACAACCGCAGCCACCCTAGCGTCCAGGACAGACCTGCCCCTGCCCAACCTGCTTGCTGAGGTAAATGACAGTGCCTCACCAAACTCACTTGGCCAGGTAAAGGGTAAGGGAGGGGTCTGCCATCCGTTGGAATACGGTTTTTAGACTGGACACGCGACTCCTCCACTCACTATCACCGCACCTTCAACCCGGATTCCAGCTTAGAACCCAGAGACGGATCTACTGACATTGGTTCAAACTGCGGTTAAGTGACCGGCAGTGATAGTAACTGGCTGATCTGCAGGGCTGCCAACTCTCACGCATTGGCCGTGAGACACACGCATTTGACTGGTTTCACACGCTCACACGCCACACCCCCGATTTCTCACGCTGAAGTGTCAACCCGGTCGGTCAAATTTCTGATAGATGAGTTTATCTATAGATTTATCTGTTAGCCACTAGTTGTGCTTTCAGAGACTGTGAGGGGGTTCAAGAGCGCTCCCTGTCTGTGAAAGTTTCGAATTGTCGCAAACTGAGAACATTTTTTTACGATCCATCCCATTTCCCCGGCTTTAGGTATGAGCTCTGAGTATCACAGACCCGTCCGTCGCTTCGTGTCCACTCTCTCTGTAACAATAGAGGTGAGCAGCGCGGCTGGTAGCGTAGCAACTTCAGTTCATGTTAGTGGACCTGCTCTGCTGTGGACAGTGACGCGTTGCATCCGTGTAGTCCTCCGATAATGCGCAGCGTACAGCCTCCTCTAAACTTTGTCAGAGACCAGAGACCCGAATGGGCGTCTGTGTCTGTCAGACGGTCTGAATGAGATCCACCATATCAGCGGAGCAATGACATGCACAGCAGACTATATTACAACTCTCCAAATCTCGGACAACAGAGATGGGAGGAGTTATATTTTGAATGTGCACAAAGTTGTAAACATGGGCAGAAATTGGTGAAACACATCTGAGCTATACTATTATATACTATATATACTATACTATATATACTACATATATACACTATACTATATACTATACTGCAACATTGGGCCACTATTGTGCTTCTCTAACCTCGGTGCATCTCTAAATGTAACTGTAAATAATTAATTTGATGTTTTATGAAATGAACAAATAGTCTTTTTTCCTCCAAAAAGTAAATCCAGTAAGTGGGGCCCAGAGGATGAGGGCCAAACATTACTGAACCTTGGCACAAAGGTTAAAGGATAAGAATTTATGTAGATCAGTGGTTCTTATTCTTTAGAATTTCAGTG
Organism: Etheostoma spectabile; assembly: GCF_008692095.1. Lineage (NCBI taxonomy): Eukaryota > Metazoa > Chordata > Actinopteri > Perciformes > Percidae > Etheostoma > Etheostoma spectabile. The sequence goes on along the minus strand of NW_022602802.1, from coordinate 2,588 downwards.
GTCTTAGGTGATCCTCAACATTAATTAACTTGGGTCCCTTGTCCCAACACCAGGGACCCTGGACCTGTTCCCACAGACCCAAATCTTCTCAGCTGTGCTGACATATGCTCCTGTCTCTTCATGTTGTTCATTATGTTTTTGCACGTTGTCTGGGTCAGTTCTTATATCATAAGAAGTTAATAATGATATAATGTAAATGCTGAATGCCGTAAAACCTGTTGATACTACAACAATGCAAAGGTTCTTAACCTACAGTTTGCACATATCATGTAAGACTTGATTTCTCCATTTTTTGCAAAAAAACTCTCCAGAAAGTGCCCTTTAATGGTTTATTTTCAATTTTTTTTCCTGGGGGGGCATACCCCCAGACCCCCCTAGGGAGAACCCCCCCCCCACATATCACAAATCACAATTTAAACCCTGAAGGATAAAGACCCCAAAAATTGCTTTGTACGTGGCAAAATATGGGTTGCCCCCCAAATCTCACTCCAAGGTTTGGGGAAAAGTTGGCAGCCCTGTAAGCGCTGTGACTAACATTACTCTTCTGAAGTGATTTTGGAGAGGGACATCAGGTAGAAATACTCTGGTTGACTAGCATGACACCATTGGATTCATATAATAATCAATCCAGGCTAACGGAATGACAGTGACTGCATGTTGCTTCTTCTAAATTTCAGGTTGTGGTCGACTAGCGAGGCCAGCTCGTCAGTTTGATAAACTGACCAGACCTGCATGCCTCTTGTTACTTTGGGCTAGTTGTATTAGCTTTAGCCTGGCTGGTAGCAGCTTTCTGCTTGTTTCTTTAAGCTAACTATATAAGCTTTAGCCTGGCTGGTAGCAGCTTTCTGCTTGTTTCTTTAAGCTAACTATTTTAGCTTTAGCCTGGCTGGTAGCGCCTTTCTGCTCGTTTCTTTAAGCTAACTATTTTAGCTTTAGCCTGGCTGGTAGCGCCTTTCTGCTCGTTTCTTTAAGCTAACTATATTAGCTTTAGCCTGACTGGTTGCAGCTTTCTGCGGTGGAAATGGCTGGGAGATGTTGTGATTATGTTGCATTAATCAGGGGGTTTAGTTTGTATTTGAGGAGAACATAAACCCCAACTACTGTAGCGTCACTCACTACCCATCAAATACTATGACATCACTGTGTCTGAGGCAGCTGTTGCCAACGGTAGGCTACTTTTTCTACACACGGAGAGCCTCACTTCCCATACCAAACCCCGTCGGCTAAAGTCACATACACACGTTGCCCACATGGCTACCTGTCTTAAAGGGGAACGGTCGGATGGTAGTAATCATGTAAAGGAGAAAGGTGAAAGGTTACTTTTCTATCAAGCAGCAAAAAGTATTAACGTCAACATCGTAACGTCCCTGCAATGTGACTTTCGCGCATGCGCACATCGCGATGTCAATGCTAACACCAATATTGTTTCAGCCCTAACTGACGGTATACTTCAGTAAGCTAGTTTGCCACTTTTATTTTGGTAATGCCCACATGTAAGTATATCTTAGTTTATTAGATACCCACATAGGTTTTATACGTACACTGTATAACAATACATTACATGTTTCTTTATTTCATCTTACATTTTTGCTAGCCTGTTGTGTAGTTATATGTTTTTACAATTATCTTTGTTTAATATCTGTGACTCATTACTATCTAAGTAACTGGTCATTGTGTTTTCTCCCAGTTTCACCCTTTGTTTCTCAATAAACGGTTTACAAGGATCCCGGTCGCGAGTGCTTGATGGTGGAAGGTGTTTAGCTGCTGGTCAGATTGCACAGCGTTACGTGCGTGAAGGACAAGACATATTTCATGGTAAGTATTTCCAGTAATCTCTGCACCTCTAATCTCTGCACCTCTGTTATTCTAATATTACCATGTAATAAAATAGAAACAGGCAGTTTTTGCATTTTCCACCACTGATTCATGGTTGTTTGACAGTAACTACCAGAAGCATTTCCAGGTAATCACTACACCTCTGTCTTACTACGTAATAAAATAGAAACAGGTAGTTTGCATTTCCACCACTGATTCATTGTTTTTATTTCAGAAACTACCAGAAGCATTCCAAGTAATCACTACACCTCTGTTTTTTGTATTATTACCATGTAATTAAATCAAACAGGCAGTTTTGCATTTTGCACCACTGCCTTCTAAATCTCTAGCATGCGTCATTTCTTGCCTAAACAATATAACCACATATGTTAAATTAAATTTGATAGATGTAACTCTCTGATGGTCTAATGGCTAGGATTTGGCGCCCTCGCGGCCGGGGTCAATTCCCGGTCAGGGAATGGTCAGGACTTGACAGATACAGATTTAAAAGAGCAAGTTTTTGGTTGATTTGTCAAATTCTCCCTCATTAGTTTAACGTTTTAAAGAGGACCATTTCCTTTAAAGCAGACCCTCGACGAGATGTGTCCTTTTGTCATCATTGATGGGTCATAAACACTCATCTGCCTCCATCTCAATAACAATTCAAGCAGTAACTAAACCCCTAACCAACATTTTAACTGAAAACCATGTATTGAGTGTCAAGTAATGTTATTGTTGGATTCAGGTCCAATTTGGACATTTTAGCGCAATGC